>NC_080676.1:143266341-143569371 GCF_030445035.2 Dasypus novemcinctus
AGTTGTTGATTTTTAATGTCTGGTTGGAAATCTGTATTTTGAATTTATTTTCCAGGTAATTCATGATGTATTTATTTCATGCACCTTACTTTGAGAAGCACTGATAAAAATGCTAATCAATTGAACAAATAATCAGGAGACAGATATATAGACATTTCCTATGTGCAGAACAGTGGCTCCTCTATTCTGGAAAGTTGCTTTGTCAGAGCTTTTCTAAAATGGCTTTGCTATGCTGTTTTCCCACCAACCACCATTTCTCATTTCATTCATTCTTCCCAAGGGAAATCACCTGGAGGTGGTTTGATTTGTATGATTCCAATCATAAATATATAACACAAAAATGTTTTTGTCATTTTTATTGACATTTATTGAAAATTAATTATCCAATGAATTTGTAGTTTTACTTAAGTGGGTTATTTCGAAAAAAACAAGACAGCAATCATAAATTATCAGATTCCTCAAGCAGTTCAAAAGTTTATAAACTATCTCTAAAATAGTACCTGCAAATTCCACTTTAACTCTCTTATATGAAACTAGACTCTTGGTTTTGTACATTTGTTCAAATATCAATAACAAGCCATTGAAAGATCTCATAATACAGAGAGTTTGATACTAGGTCTGACCCCAATAAAACACTTAGGGCAAAATACCAAGCGTCCTCAAACTTCCCTTGACTACTTTGGCCTCATTATCGATCCATAAAAAGAGTTTCAACTGATTTCTTGGTAAATAGGTGAATGTGAGATATTATTTTTCACATTTTAAAAATATAACAAATCATAAAGGAGATTTTATTGTCTCACCCAGTTAGTTGTACTTTACTAACTAAACACTCCTGATCCCCTGACCTCCTTGACTTCAGCTAGCAGTAAAGTTGGAAACAATATGAGTAATTCATTCATTCTAATATGCATGATCAATTTGTGCTTACTGAGTTGCCCCATCTATGGAAAATGGTAATTATTAAGAGAAAGAGTACCCAAAATAAATTTTAATCATATTATTTCAGTGTAATTGGTTTGCAAAGAAGATACGCGGGCCATTTAGACATTTTTTAATGCCTTTACCAATAAAATGAATTTCTACTCTAGTTAGTTATGTAGATAAAATTTTGACCTTGTCTTTGTCCACTCTAAATACATATTTTCTGCATATCTTTTTTAACTAAAATATTTCTATTTTAACTGTAATAACTGAAATAAACTGAGGGATGAATCACTTAAAATGCTTCCATAAAATGTATGCCATTAGGAAATAGAAAAAGAAGAAAATGAAGGTTACTTTTTAAGTCTCCTTCAAATACTTCAAACTCTTTGTGTATATATATACACACACACACACATATACATACACATACAAACATATATAATATATATTATATAACATGCATTATATTATAAATACAACATACAGTGGATAAACATTATATATGCATTCTACAATCCGCTAATATATATGTATGTATGTATATATGTGCATATATGCATTTGTGTGTATACATGTATAAAATGCCACCATACATATACATAATTTTTCTTGATACCAGAATGGGCATTTAGAAGCAAAATCAGTAAAGTAACTATTATATGCTGTTGAAGCAGTCATGCTCTCTGAAGAAAAACAAATCATGCATTTGAGAGGTCTTTGGACTCTTTTTTTTTTTGAGTGGTATGTTAGACAAGGAATTTGTCAGATTCTTAGAAACTGACGTGATTAGTTCTTACTTGAATATATCATAAAAGGCTAAAGGAAATTTAAAGACTGATGAAAATTTTTCAACAATTTTATAGTCTTCTGATAATGGAAATGGTATTAAATGCTAAAGAGTGATGGATTTTTTAAAAGCTTTTGGAAATTATAAGCCAGTTTTTAAAAAACTGTTTTTTAATAAAAATAATTTTATTAAAATATTTTTCAAGTAATTTTATAACAAAAAAATTTCAAAATAATTTTATAACAAAACTGATTTATTAAAAAAACTCATTCTTGAGGGATGGCATAACAGAGCCAATGAAAGAAAAATGAAGTGTAATGAAGTGCATAAAGAAACACCCGTATGCATCTCAATGTATATTGTTTGTGTGCTTGTTTATTTTGCTTTATGTTTATATATTATTAGGAAATTAAATGCCTCCTTTTTACTCATAAACTGTGATTGATAGCATGTAGCATTTCTTATAAGGGTACCAAATCTTGGCTTTTTAACGGAAAGCAGTCATGGATTACAGAAAGGAAATAAGTGTATGTGTGTTCTGATGTGGAATACTTTCAATTGGCTATTGCACCACTAAATATAGCATTTATAAAGTTCTGAGACTCTTATTTCCAAGATCTATGTAAAGTATAACTACTTAATTTTTTTTCTCATTTTATCAGAATGAGTAATTTTAATGTAAGATAGATTTTTAGACAAATTGCTCATTTGTTGCTGTCATGAACATATAAATTCCAAAAAAAGTGGACTGTGTGGTAAATATTCATTATGAATGAGTTTTAATAATTGAACAAGTTTAAAAGAAACATAATTTAAACTATTATTGTGTCAATCTGATATCTGCAGCTTTGTAGAAGAAAGAGACCAACAAAATTAATTTCAAAGACTTAGAAAAATAAAAGAATCAAGATATTAATAACTCACAATTTAATATTTAGTAGATTTAAAAATCTCAAAGCGTTATCTACTTTACCAAGTTGTAATCACATGAATAAGATTATGAAATAACACAGCTGAATAATTAAGCAAAATAAACTGCGGAGAATCCTTATTAATATAGATGAATGATACAAAATATTCAAACCATGATCCTACAAAGGGAGCCTATAATATGAAAGAATCAATAAATTAACAAGTTATTAAATAAAGCTAATTTAAGCAAGAATTTTGAGTTTTTCTGCAGTGAGTCATATATATATATATATATATTTTTTTTTTTTTTTTTTTTTACTGAATTAATGTATTGTATTGGATGTTTATTCAACCAGCATCAGTATAGTTGGAAAGATCAAGGTTCTCAAGTCCCAAAATACACTGTATTCCAAATTAACTTCCAGACTAAATTATCTATAAATTAAAAATGGGATAAATAACAGCAAACCTTTATTTTATCAGGAATATGTAACAAGGAATAATCATGAAAATAAATTCTCCAATCTCTTCATTTTCAAATTAAGATAATTTGCAATGGCATAACATCACAGAAAATGATATCAGGTGTCATCTGGCTTAAATACATTCTAATTTACTACCTCATCTGTCTTAGTTTGACATAGCTGCTATGACATATACTACACATTGGTTGACTTAAAAATAGGAATTAATTGGCTCACTGTTTGGGAGTCTAGACTTTCAAAATCAAGCTGTCAGCAAGGCCCTGCTTTCTCCCTGAAGTTTGTAGCATTCTGGTGCTGGTTTGCCAACAGACTTTGGGGTTCCACAGTTTGTATCTTTTCCCCCATCACATGGAATTGTCTCATCTCTGGCTTCTCCAATTTTTTGTTTCTACTCACTGACTGTATCTGAATCTCCTCTCTTTATAAAACTTCCAGGCATATGGATTACATCCCACCCTCATTCATTTTGGCCTCATCTAAAAGGGATCTTTGAAAATTTTATTCACAAATGAGTCCACACCTTAACTAATAACAAATTCAACAGGTCTTATTTACAAATGTGTTCACACGCAGAGGAATGTGGGGTACATGATTCAATCCCCAATATCATCAGTGGATGACTTGATACCCATAGTTGGTTACATTCTCAAAAGTCACATGTCTGCAAGTGACCTGAATTCAATACTGAATCCATATTATGTTTCTTAACATACAGATAGGACATATTTTTGAAGATAACATAAATTTGTAAATATTTACATTTGTCTGATGAGTTTGTAACTTGGAATTTAGCAAATTTGATAACTCTAAGAATAAGTAGTGAGCATGTGTACCAAAAACAGTCACAATTTATTTAGGATTAAATATGTATTAGCCACTGTAGTAAGCAGTTTACATGCAGTATCTCATTAGCCCTGAAACAATAATGCAGTGTATTGCAACACCTGCTTCACTCACCAGCTGTTTACTTAGATTTATGAAAGGATTTGGGTCATGCAACAACATAACATAGTGAAGATTTCAGGATTTATAGGCCCAGGTTCAGATGTCCTAGTCAGTCCATATTTGTTATCTATTTGGCCACAAGAAAAAAGATTGGGTGGGCATAGATCACATATTGAAATCATCCTCTCTCAGCTCCTACTGGTTTATATATTACTAGTCACTTAGCAACCTCACTGCTTACATGGCCAGCTCCTTTTCTCATGAGCTGCCCCAGCTTAGCAATAGAATCTCAAAAATCAAGTACCAGTTCTTTCTCCTAAAACTAGTAATGTTGGCTAGCTTCTCATTTATCTTGAATCAGGTAGGGGGGTATGCACTTTTAAATTCTTTTAGTAAATATAAATATATTACATCACATAGATGACATAGAAATATTAGAATAATGTTGAGCACAACGAACATCAGTAAGTATTGCCTTGTCATATTGTTAACCTTCCCAAGAAAAACATTCTTTCCTATACCTGTATATTTCTCACAATCAGTAACTAGCAGGTACTGCTCATTACTCGGGGTTCCACCTAGTCTTAAGGTATTATCACACCCTAGCCATTATGAAACAGATATTCACCAATTCGGAATCCAAGATCATCATGAAGTACTATCCATTTGCTGCCTCTCCTGGGGGTGACGTGGTATTGACTTGAATTTGTCCCATCGTTCCCAATTACACCACAGGAAATAGAGGTTCCTTTTTAATTTGTAACACTCTGCTCATGAGAAGCAACAAAAACTGCTTACCACTGATAACTTGCCATTGATTAAGTTTGTCATAATATTCCCATGAATCTACTGCTCAATTTTTCTTGCATTGCCCTATATATGTTCAACTCTGTCCAATAGACTTACACTTGCCAGCTTAACTATTATTTTTGACAGGATTAATCCCAGCAGAAATCTAAACAGCATCAGATTGTTCAGTTCAGGAACTTCTTTCATTGAGGAAGACAATAACTTCTGCTTAATTAGGGGATAAAATTGTGCTACTTCTAATCATTCAGCAACAGGAGCTAGCAGTTCTGAGATTTCTATTGCTAGTCCCAAACATAGATCTGATCATAGGTATGATGTGCTCTGCCAGAGCTACTTTTAATGTCTTATTCCTATATATACCATTTCCATTTTATCAATGAACTATCAGGCTGCTCCATCTTCACTGGAATATCTGTCTGACATAGCAAAAATTTTGGATGCAGGATAAGGCTACATAGTTTGTGGGGCCCAGTGCAAATGGAAAATATGGAGCTTCTGGTTCAAAGAGTGCTAAGAATTTCAAGACCATGACAGCAGAGCATTGAACCGAGCATGGGCTCTTCTTAGAGTGGGGTCCTGTGTGACTGCATACCCATGAAGCCAGCCCTGTTTGAATCTCAGAATTATTTGATGTCTCTCAATAGTTGAATTATCCCTGCCAAAGATATACAACAGACCAGCAATTGTCTCTCAAGAGGATTCAAAATAGCAATGGAATAAAGTAATTTATAAAGGCAAATCCCCCCAGACACTGTGTAACACTGTATTCTGCCATTGACTCCTTTTTTTCATGTTTCCACTCAGTAGATATTTCTAAATCATTGTTCATGAAATAGTCTTAAGACAAATACTTGCAGTACAACCATCTAAAGTCTCTCAAGTCCTCGTTTTGTTCTGTATCACAAACTGATTTAGATCTCTTTCTACTGATCAATTGCTACACATATGATAACAGTGTTTTAGAAATTTAAACACCAAATTAGCTAATTTAAACACGAAACTAGCTTCCAAAAGCATTGTAAAATACTCTTATTTTCTTATTTTAGGGTCTGGTAAAGATAAAGATAGTTGCTTATTCTGTATTCCTCTCAAACACCCATTCATTGGCTCATCTCAGCTATACCCCAGAATTTCATTGGACAGGTACCTATATTTACCTGGGTTAATGAATCAAAGCAAGAATAGTTTTTCAAACATGTTGGCATCAAAATTTTTTCAGAACTTTCTTCCCCAAACTTATCCTTATCCGATGTCTTTGCCATAATGGTTTGAGGATCTGATGGTCATGCTGCTTATAACAACACTCGACAACATGTTCTCAGCCCCACAACCAGCAGTGGTATCTTTGGTTTAAACTGACAATCAAAATCACTAGACAAAATGTGCTTTATCCTGTAGCTATTTTTTTTTAAGAAAGCATCCAGAACAGGAAAAAAATGCAGTATCTACAGCAATAATATATTGTCATTCTTGTGATTCCAAAATAGTTTCCAAAAATCCCAAAATCCCAGAGCTTGGGACACATGACCATGAGAACAGTTGAGTGAGTACTGAGGAGTTCAACTCAGAGAAAAAAGCCATCAACTCAGAGGTCTAATTTAGTTTTCATACCTTGCTAATCATGATGCCTCCCAGGAGCACTGACTATTTCCTGTTTTCTGGTGCAGCTGCACCTAGTAATTCACTGATTTTTAAAACCTCAGCAATGAGACACATATTCAGAGTAACTTACACCAGATTCTCATGTATTTGGGGATTCCTTTAGTAAGAGTTAAAAGAGAGATTCTACCAAGATCTAATCCTGAGCCATCCATATGAGGGAAAACAGTATTTAGAACCTTTCATTAGCCCTTTACTTCAGTAAGTAGCATGCTTAGCATTTTTAAATTTTATCCTTGTTGTTTAGGAATTTACTAAAATAAGGTAGTTGGTTTTTCTTTTCCTGATCAATCTTACATAAAACTCAGTAACCCTTTTAATCTGTATAATCAAATCTATTCTTCAGAGAATAATTCTTATCAGACTTCTTTTACTCAACACATCTTTTTCTCCTGGTCCTTTTTAGCTTTCTTAACTGCCATTAATTGCATATTAGTTCTCTTATATCCTTCATCTCTTCCCTAATGATTACCTCCTTTTGTGTTTTTATGCCAAATCATTCTCACTACTTCAAGTCCTATAATTCAGGTCTCAATATTGTTATTCCGTAGTTCATCTACTGAATTTTCCTTTCACAATTTGTTAATTTTTACTTGATAAGGATGAGCTATTTTTCCAAGGAAAATTCAAGCAGTCAGCATTCTATATCTAATTTTGAGGGATACAATTCTAAGGCACCCAGTAGGTAAGGATCTTGCCAGAGCCTCACCTAGATCTCTCTGCTACTTTTTATCAGCATCTCCTTTAGTCCAGGGAAGAAACTTCTCTGAACTGGTCTACTCCTTCCAGATCAAACCAGAGCATACAGTACCTCACACTCCAGGACACAGAAGCTGCTCAACTAAAGCAGGCTTATTGCTTATACTGGATTTGAAGGAAAAAGATAAGGCTGCTTCATAGTCATCTTTCTATAATCCCATGCATAGCATTTGTTTTTTAACCCTTTGAAAAATTACATCTTCCTGTGCCAATTTAGCCTCTACTTCTTATGCAAACACCCAAACTAATTTTATTATAATTTCATGGATCTTTAAGGTGTCCAGATTTTTTTCATGTCTAATTGAATGTGGTCATCCTTTGATGTGTAAATAAAGATCCTCCATGAATGTTTTGATTACAACAAAAGCTTTTATAAAGCAAAATACAATAACAAAGTCATTGAATGTTTTCCTTTAACAGTAGTTACACTTAAAATACAAATTACACAAGCCTACAATTATTCTGTATTTTAAGGTTAAAAGTTACGTATTCATCTGGATTAAAAATTAAATATTCTTTTTCTTTTTTCATGAACACAACGTCCTTTATTTATTTAGGTCTTTAATTTCTTTAAGCAATGTTTTGTAGTTTTCTGCATACAAGCCCTTTACATCCTTGCCTGAATTTTATTTTTTTTTTCAAGTGTTTTTTTTTTATTGATTTTGTAAAAATATTACATTAAAAAAATATGAGGTCCCATTCTACCCCACCACCCCCACCGCACCCCTCCCCCCCCAGCAACACTCACTCCCATCATCATGACACATCCATTGCATTTGGTAAGTACATCTCTGGGTATCTCTGTACCTCATGGTCATTGGTCCACATCATGGCCCATACTTTCCCCCATTCCATCCAGTGAGCCCTGGGAGGATTTACAATGTCCAGTGATTGCCCCTGAAGCACCATCCAGGGCAACTCCAAGTCCCAAAGGCACCTCCACATCTCATCTCTTCCTGCCATTCCCCATACCCATCAGCCACCATGTCCACTTTTCCCACTCCAATGCCACCTTTTCTCTGTGGACTTTGGATTGGTTGTGTCTGTTGCACCTCTATGTCAAGAGGAGTCTCAGATTCCACATGGTTACTGGATGCAATCCTCCTGCTTTCAGTTGTAGGCACTCTAGGCTCCATGGTGTGGTGGTTGTCCTTCTTCAATTCCATCTTAGCTGAGTGAGGTGAGTCCAATAAATCAGACTGTAGGAGCTGGAGTCTGTTGAGGCTCAGGGCCTGGCTATCATATTGTCAGTAAAAAGATTCAATCCCCTAAATATATCTTAAACCCCAATACCAACTACAATTCCAGTAAAGTAGCCTGATAGTCTTATGAAAAGAGATCCCCTCTGGGTCCAGTTTCATCACGCAGAAACACCAGCTCCAAAGAAGGGCCATCTGACATGGCAGTGAACCCTATCTGTCATGACCATAGAACCCGTGGGTCCCTTTAGCCCTCAAAGGAACCAATACCAGGGGATTGTATCTACTTTATCTGTCTCTTAGACTCTGCTCAGTTGTGCATAAGGGCAATCCTTCTGACAGCCTCCAGACTCTTTTTTTTTAGAGACTCATAGCCATATAAACTCATTTCTCCTTTCTATTTCCCCCTTACATTAGGTCAAACAGCATTTTAAAGTCATATTATTCTATGTAGACAGGGATATTCTACTGATCCGCATTGAACCTTCAATTCAAGGTCATTTTCCAGTTGCATTATCAGTTGTTAGTTGATAGTGATCCCTCGGTGCCAGGGAGGCTCATTCCCGGGTGTCATGTCCCATGCTGGGGGGAAGGCATTGCATTTAGATGCTGAGTTAGGCTTCGAGACTGGCCACATTTGAGTAACATGAAGGCTGTCAGGAGGAAATTCCCAGGCACAGTGCTGCTCTAGGCCTTGTTCTTATTTCAGGCATATAGGCTCGCAAGCATGGTCATTAGTATCAGGGGCTCACTGTGGACCCTCATTATTGAACTTCTCTTCACAAGAGCCCTAGACCACAGCAATTCATGTATACAATATACAGCACTCCCACACATCCACCACAAAACCTTTTCCCTTCCACAGCGATACTCTTACAACCTATTCACAACATATTTACTTAAAGTGATGTACAGAGTCTGAGACAATAGCTTTCAAACCAGGTGACATCTGTGCTTACATTGTGGTGCATACTTTAGGACATGCAGTTTTCTAACATTTTTAGCTATCCTATATTTTACATTATGGTTTACATTATCATTCTGTCGTCCCCTATATGTTTATGATGTAATATTACATATTTTATATCCATCCTTGTGTACTCTCATGAAACTCCTCTCTTACCCCACATTTACCTTGGTTCCACACATTTAACATCCATTTTCCCATCCCCTTGGTGCCCACAGTGACAGCCAACCTCCGTTTCCCGAGGAGCCTGAAATATAGTAGGTTTGAAAATATTTGAAGGCATACTTTAAATATAATCTAAATTAGTTAGATAAGATTATATAACAAAATGTAAGCTGTGTTATATAATTAATAAATAGATAAATTTAACTAAATTTATATGTAAAGTAATGATATATTTTTACTAGGAGCATATACTTAGGAATCAAAGACCTATGCTTAAATTAACTAAATTTATATGTAAAGTAATGATATATTTTTACTAGGAGCATATACTTAGGAATCAAAGACCTATGCTTAAATTCCAGATTTATTACTATTTTTATGCCCTTAGACCAGGTAACACATTTACATGACCCTAATATCCTTACATATGAAACTAAAGTAATAAAACCTCAGTAAATGCTGGTCCCTCCTCCCAAGTCTCTAATCTTTTCCATATTTCCATATCACTAAGCTAAATGAAAGAGCCATCTGGTTTCAGCATGTTCTTAAACACTCAGCTGTCTCAAGTGATTAAGTGTTCTTTGAAGAGAAAAATCTTTTATCTTCCTCTTTATTTATAAGTTATGAGGACAATGATACATAAATTTTCTGTGTATTTATTTATTTACTTTGGTTGTTTATTTATATCCTTAGGACCTTTATTTTCTCTCCCTAGATATCATGAACATACATGGAGTGAAACCAAGATACCACATTCAGACTGTATTGGAACATGATATTTCGTTTAAGCAATAAAAAAATGATCTCCACCAAACCCAGGTCACTACTTGACATAATGAACACAATAATTTTAACAAGTATATTAGTCAGCCAAAGGGGTACAGATGCAAAGTACCAGAAACCTGTTGGGTTTTATAAAGGGTATTTATTTTGGGGTAGAAGCTTACAGCTACCAGGCCATAAAGCATAAGTTACTTCCCTTACCAAAGTCTGTTGCAATGGCTGCTGATGTCTGCATGGGTTCAGGCTTCCTGGATTCCTTTCTTCCTGGGGCTCATTTCTCTCTGGGCTCAGCTGCTCTGCTCTCTCCACAAGGACATCAGTAGACTATCAGTTGAACTTGTCTCTCTTCTCGGGGCCTTCTCTCCTTCCTCACCCCAAGATTCTCTGTATGTTACTTCCCAGGCTCCTGGATCAAAACTTCAAACTCCCTTCTCTGACATGGCCCAGTCAAAATTTTAATTATTCATTATTTAATCAAGTACAATGCTGGTGCAAAAGCAATTGCAGTTTTTGCATTGTTGAAATATGCTGTTTGCTGTTGGAAAACATTCTTAAATAAATATTGTTATGTTACACATCATTTTAATGTGCATTTCTTGCTTAATGTTTTGCTAATGGCATTACTTGCTGTTCATTTTATATTTATTTTAGACTATTGAAATGATATTAGGCAAAAATCTAATTTGAGCGATTTTTTAATTTGAGTTCAAAATGAGTCAAAAAGCAGCAGAGACACAACTTGCAACAGCAACAACACATTTGACCCAGGAACTTCTAAAGAACGTATAGTTCAGTGGTGCTTCAAAAAGTTTTACAAAGGAGACGAGAGCCTGAAGGTGAGGAGCATAGTGGTTGGCCATCGGAAGTTGACAACGACAAATTGAGAGTCATCATCAAAGCTAATCCTATTACAACTACATGAGAAGTTGCCAAAAAACTCAATATTGACCATTTTACAGTCATTTGGCATTTGAAGGCAATTGGAAAGGTGAAAAAGCTCAATAAGTGGGTGCTTCATGAGCTGACCGAAAATAAAAAAATTCATTTTCTCTTATTCTAGGCAACAATGGACCATTTCTTGATCAGATTGTGATGTGTGATGAAAAGTGGATTTTATATGACAACCATAAGGACCAGTTCAATGGTTGGACCCAGAAGAAGCTCCAAAGCACTTCTGAAAGCCAAACTTGCACCAAGAAAAGGTCATGGTCACTGTTTGGTGGTCTGCTGCCAGTCTGATTCATTACAGCTTTCTAAATCCTGGTGAAACCATTATATCTGAGAAGTGGGTTCAGCAAATCAATGAGAAGTGCCAACAACTGCAATGGCTTAAGCCAGCATTGATCAACAGAAAGGGTCCAATTCTTCTCCACAACACTCAACTGCATGTTGTACAACCAATGTTTCAAAAGTTGAATGAATTAGGCTACGAAGTTTTGCCTCATCCACCATATTCACCAGACCTCTCTCCAACTAACTACCATTTCTTCAAGCATCTTGACAACTTTTTTCAGGGAAAATACTTCCACAACCAGCAGGATACAGAAAATGCTTTCCAAGAGTTTGTTGAATCCTGAAGCATGGGTTTTTATGCTACAGTAATAAGCAGCGTTATTTCTCATTGGCAAAAATGTGTTGACTGTAATGGTTCCTAATTTGATTAATAAAGATGTGTTTGATTTAAAATACATGGTCCAGGGAAACGGACTTTGGCCCAGTGGTTAGGGCATCCGTCTACCATATGGGAGGTCCGCGGTTCAAACCCCGGGCCTCCTTGACCCCTGTGGAGCTGGCCATGCGCAGTGCTGATGCGCGCAAGGAGTGCCGTGCCACGCAAGGGTGTCCCCCGCGTGGGGGAGCCCCACGCGCAAGGAGTGCGCCCGTGAGGAGACCCGCCCAGCGTGAAAAGAAAGTGCAGCCTGCCCAGGAATGGCGCCGCCCACACTTCCCGTGCCGCTGACGACAACAGAAGCGGACAAAGAAACAAGACGCAGCAAACAGACACCAAGAACAGACAACCAGGGGAGGGGGGGAAATTAAATAAATAAATAAATCTTAAAAAAAAAAAAAGTAAAATACATGGTCCAAAACTGCAATTCCTTTTGCACTAACCTAATAAAAGTGAAACCTCTGAATCTGTATTAGTCAGCCAAAGAGGTGCTGATGCAAAATACCAGAAATTGGTTGGTTTTCATAAAGGGTATTTATTTGGGGTAGGAGCTTACAGATACCAGGCCATAAAAAATAAGTTACTTCCCTCACCAAAGTCTATTTTCACATGTTGGGGCAAGATGGCTGCAAATGGCTGTGAGGATTCAGGCTTCCTAGGTACCTCACTTCCAGGGTCTTGCTTCTCTCTGGGTCCAAGGTTCCTTCCTTCCCAGGACTTGCTTCTTCCTGGGGTTGGCTTCTCTTTCCTCTGCGACCTTACTTCCTGGGGCTCCAGCTTAAAGCTTCAGCATCAAACTCCAACATCAGTACCCTCAACTCTGGCCTTTGCCATGCCTTTTATCTGTGAGTCCCCACCCCTTGGTGTGTGGGGACTCAATGCCGTAATGATGTGCCCCAATCAAAGTCCCAATTATAACTCAGTCACACCCAGGTACAAACCAGATTAGAAGTACAATCCAATATCTATTTTTGGAATTCATAACCATTTCAAAGCACTATACTCCACCCTCTGAATTCTAAAAAGACATTACAATATTAGAAAAAACTTTAAATCAGTAACAATGCAAGTACTAAATCATATCAAAATCAATTTAAAGAAATACAGTTTGTCTGGGGGCAAAGTCCCACCTATGATAAAC
This sequence comes from Dasypus novemcinctus, assembly GCF_030445035.2. Lineage (NCBI taxonomy): Eukaryota > Metazoa > Chordata > Mammalia > Cingulata > Dasypodidae > Dasypus > Dasypus novemcinctus. The sequence goes on from NC_080676.1 coordinate 143,279,550, forward strand.
CTCTGAAGCTTACAAAACAATTTATCTACTTTCATGGTTTTCCTCTTAAAGCTGTTTCTCCTTCAATATCTCCTTTCCATGTCCCTTTTAATCCAAGCTGACAGTGGTTTTGTTCATACAGTTCTCTCAAAATCCTTGTTGGTTTAGCATGCAAGATGCGGGGGTCCAAGCCATCAGACAGTAAGACTTTCCACAAGTCTTTCTGAGATAACTGCATCTTCAATCCTGATTTACAAGTTCCAAGTTTAGTTAAGTCCTCCAATGGAGCACTTTTATCTGGGAGCTTGATTTCCAGAGGGTAGATATTTCCAGAATTAGTGTCTGTTTTCTTTGTGCCCAAAGGTTCAGTCCTCAGTTTATCTCCCTCATCTAGTATTTTGCTGTAAGTTGCAAGTAGAAGCCAAGCCACATTCTCTGGGTTTACTTTGGAAATTCCTTCTGCTAAATGCCCAGGCTCACCATTTTCAAATTCTGCCTTCCATAAAACATCAGGAGATAATCTTGCTAAATTCTCTGCAACTTTAAAATGTGGATCACCTTTCCTCCAGTCTCCAATAATAGTTTCATCATTTACCTCTAAGGAATCATAAAAAGTCTCTTTAGCATCCATATTGCTATCAACAGTCTCTTCAAAGCACTGTAGGTCTTTTCTTCCAAGCATCTCACAATTCCTCCAAAAATATCCCTTACCCTTTTATAAAACCATTCCAGGATTTTGGTAATTGCAAAAGCAATTCCCCCTTCCTCTGTCCCAAATTCTGTATTAGTCAGCCAAAGGGTGCTGATGCAAAATGCCAGAAATTGGTTGGTTTTTATAAAGAGTATTTATTCAGGGTAGGAGTTTACAGATACCAGGCCATAAAGCATAAGTTACATCCCTCACCAAAGTCTATTTTCACACGTTGGAGCAAGATGGCTGCCAACATCTGTGAGGGTTCCTTCCTTGCAGGGTCTTGCTTCTCTCTGGGTTCAAGGTTCCTTCCTTCCCAGGGCTTGCTTCTTCCCTGGCTCAGGGCTCCTCTCTTCCTGGGGCTGGCTTCTCTTTCCTCTGTGACCTTACTTCCCAGGACCCTAGCTTTAAGTCTTCAGCATTCAAACTCTAACATTAAAATTCGAACATCAAAAATGCTCAACTATGTCCTTTGCCATGCCTTTTAAATGGGAGTCCCCACCCATGAAGGGGTGGGGACTCAACACCCTAATGATGTGGCCCAATCAAAGCTCCAGTCATAATTCAATCATGCCCGGGTACAGACCAGATCACAAATATAATCCATTATCTATTTTTGGAATTCATAACCATATCAAAGTGCTACAGTGAGGGGCAAAACGGGGTCCCTGTTGCGGGACGAGCGGGGTCCCTGTTAAGGGACGAGTGGGGTCCCGTTGTGGGACGAGCGGGGTCCCTGTTAAGGGATGAGTGGGGTCCCGTTGTGGGACGAGAGGGGTCCCTGGCGTGGGGAAGAAAGCCTCGTACGGCCGCTGAGGCTTCCCTCGGGAGCTCCGAAGGCATGGAGGGCGCATGACCCAGGAAGAAGTCGCGGAGACTTATGGCACAAGTCTGGTCTATTGCAGAGGGGGATGCAGATTTATAGGATTGGGGAGTGGGGTGGCGGGTTCTGATTGGCTAGGGCAAATGCTGTTTCCATATAAGGCAATGTTCTGGCATTGGGCTAGTGATTGGCCAGTAGAGTATGTGCTAACTCTTGATAGGCTGACACTGTTACTAAGCTGATAGGTGGTTGTAAGCTATTGCTGGGCAAACAGCGTACTAAGAGATTAGGTTTAAGGGAGGGGGGAGGGGAAGTGAGAGCTGGGCTAGGCGGGAGATAGGAAGGGGGAGGGCAGTGCCGGCTAGCGGTTAGCAGCAAAGGCCTAGTCAGGCGTGGTCACCTTGTCTAGGCCCAGTGGGCAGAGGCGGTGTCACCTCTTGCCGCACTGTTTGCCACTGAGGCAAGCCGGGTGCCCCTCCTCCCACACTACAGAATTCAGTGTAATCTAATATTCCCAGAGGAAGAGATCAGTTCACAAACATAATCCAAAATCTATTTTTGTAATTCATAAATGTCAAACTGCTACAACAAGTTAACGTGACCAATTATTTAGCCATATCACCAACTTCTATAGATACCTATTTTCTTCTTATAATTAATTAGGAAGGGGACACAGAATTTGTACTTAATTTTCAACAAAGCTTCAATTAAAATCCAAAGATTGTTGAAAAACTGAAGTGCTTAAGTTAAAAATAGAAAACATAACTACTTTTAAATGCTTTGCAAAAGGTGGATGAATTAGCACAATATAGTAAAAAGATCTGGTAAGTAAAGTTGGGCTTGATGGTTAAAGAATAAAACCATGAGAATTTTCAGCTCTAAGAAATATGCTAGGGGATGGATTATTGTATAAGATGGCAAACTAGGAAACTCCAGGAATCAGCCCCTCCATCAGGCAACTATTAAACAGGCATGATCACTTTGTATCAAGTATTTCAAAACTCTAGTGTCCAGTAGAACACTCTAAAGCATTTAAGAAAGAGATTTGCAGTAAATACCAGGGAATTGCTCTTTCTTCATGGAAGTTACCATCACTCATTCCCCTATTATTGTGCCAGGCAGCAGTGGGATCTGGCTCATGGTACCGGAGAGGAGCATAAATCCTGTTCTCCAAATCAGGGGTGGGAGTCATGGTCCCATTGCTAATTACTGCTTTTGATTAGCAACTTGGGATCACTGGGGACCTAGTTCTGAAGGTGGCTATTGTTCCAACCCATCCCAGACAAAGGCCTCAGATGATACTTAGAGACAGTACACTTCTTTGTTGGGGAGGTGCCAAGTCAAGAGAGGACAGATTTGAGTGTGGAAGAAGCTCCTGGCACCCTTGATGGATGTAGAATGAACAAATACCTGAAAGTAACTTGTTTCTTTCCCTGTTGCTAGGATACAAAGAAAAGAATTGTAAGTAAATCAGAAGGTGATGAGATGCAACCCTCTCTTTGTACCAAATTCCACTTTTGGTGGTCAAGAACATCCTGTTGAAGCAATGAAGTATGAAAACCAGCTTCAACCAGTTGGTGGACCTGCGCAGAAGCAGCCCCTTGCTGTCATCACTTCAACTTGCTTAATTAACATAGTAAAATTCCCACCCAGGGGTGGAGTTGTCTGCCTCTTTCTTGATCATGCAAGTATGTGCAAGTATGATTTCCTGAACATACTAATCATACAATTATATAATCAGCTATGTGTGTTCATCCATATGCATAAAAAGTAATGCATAATCAAAGCAAATGCTAAGTAATAACTTGGGTATTTAAGCAAGAGTAAAACTGCCACACAGGAAGTCGGGTCTGAGTCACTTTAGACTGGCCTTGGCTCCTTACCTCTGCAGACGTAATAAATGTGAGTTTGCCTAACTCTTGTGTTAAAGTTTTCTTCATGCCATCTCTAGTTATCCATAAAGGCCCTGCCTTGAGGCCTAACACCCTTCCTAACCCATTCCCAGAATTAGCACCAGGCAAAATACATTTCAGTCAATAAAAGCTGTGGAAAAACAATTGAAGCAGATGACCTGGGGCAAAGGTTTACCTGCTTTAAATCCTACAGTAGAATACCCAAAAGAGGGAAAAGGTCTGTTTCCTGAGAAATAAAGGGACATTCAAACTCCAGTAAACATGGGAACTCCAAGGCTATTAGCAAGCACAAACCCAGGAAAAGACACAGGCTCAGTAAAGACAAGAAGGACTCTGTATTTTGCATTCACCTTACTGTTAGTGGGGCTTAACTCTGAGCTAGAGCATCAGTCAATGCAAAGAAGGTCCTGGGGAAGGCAAGGACACATGCTCAGTTGCTATCTCCCAGCTCTTGCCTACTGCCAGCCTCCTCCTCTATTGGGCAATGATGTTTCTGTCTGTTCCTATTCCACAACTTGGGGAGCAAATTAAGTCTAATGGAAAGGCCTGTCCACACCTTAAACCCAGAATCCGGGATCATGTAGTCCCAGATGCTAATAAAGGCAGGAATTCTCAGTGACAGGGTCCATTCCCTCACGGTTAATTCCTCACTCAAACAGCATAGATTTGTCTCTCTTCTCTGATGCTAGTGAAGGCATGGAGTCCTGTCATCTACTGAACTCAACCTGAGCAGTGTTGACCATGCCGAGAGACCAGCCATGATAGGACTTCTCCCCCTCATCTTTTGGAGGCTTTGTACTGTGAAGGTAATAAAGCAGGAAGTTTCTGTTTTGCTCTAAGCCTGCGTTCCCACAGCACACTGTTTATCCACTCACTTCACAGAAGGTAATGTGTTATTTACTTTTGTTTGCTTGGTTTTTTACCTTCTGACTCTCTAGAAATAATCTGACATTTGACTGGCTGGATTAACTCAAGAAACATGCATCTAAGGGAATAAAATCTAGATTTAACATTTCAAAATAGTATAATATATAGTATGCAACAAAAGACTATAAGACAAACAGGAAATGATAGCCCATTCAAAGTAAGGTAATTAAAATCCAGAAAACATCAACATAGGAAAGCAGAAAGTGGGAAAACCATAACTTTTAAAAAATGAACTTTTATATCCTCAAGATGATGAAGGAAAATACCGAGAAAGAACTAAAGGATATCAAGAAAACAATGAATGAACAGTATGAGAATCTTAATAAAGAGAAATTTTAAAAATGAACCAAATAGAACTACTGGAATTGAAGACCACAACTGAAATGAAAAATTATCAGGAAGGTTTCAACAGCAGATTGACTCTTGTAGAAACAAAAGCAATAATTGCTGTCAAAACAATTTGAAAAAAGCCAAACACAAAACGACAAAGATTGGATGATATGACTGATAATCAATAACTAGAATATGCAAACTCATAGAGTGAGAATCCAGTATATACATTACTAGGGGAAGGGGTGACAGTAGGGAATGGGGAGTTAATGGTTAAGTTGTACAGAGTTTCTATTTCAGGTGATGGGAAAGTCTGTAATGGATGGTGGTGATGGCAGAATAACATTGTAAAGTAATGAATAGCACTGGATTACTGTGGTAAGACTGTTTTGTGCAACCAATACATTCTAAGACCCTTTGCCTAAGTTGAAAATCACTCATAATAGTGAACCCCATTACTTAATAAATATTTCTTATATAAACATACCTATCACACATTTTATAAATAAGCAGATAAATTAATAACAGTAGTAAACAAAAGCATAGAAAAAATTTTTAAAAATTTAATTCTCTCTCTCTGCCTCTATTTTTTTTCAATTACCAATTACATGTATTCGAATTTGTGTGTGAATTCACATAAAAAGAGATGTTACTGTATATTTGATTGTGGTTAAAAGGGGAAATTTTAGGTTTTATGTATGTTACTAGAATAATTTTTCAAAAAAATCCACAGAACTATGCAACACAAACTGTGAGATTTAAATTACACCATGGACTTTAGTTAGAAGTAGAATTATAAAAATGTGTTTTCATCAATTGTAACAAATGTATAACACCAATGCAAATTGTTAATAGGGTGATATATGGAAACTCTGTATTTTATGCATGATTTTTCTGGAAGCCCACAACTTCTGTAAATAAATTTTTAAAAAGACATATGTGTGTCGCAGTTTGAGATTATTTATGAATTCTAAAGAGAGAGATTATGTTTGTAAACTGGTCTGTTCCTCAGGGCATGAAACCCTTTGATTGTATTAGAATCAGCTGAGATGACTTTGATTAAATTATGTTAAGATTAGGGCTTTGATTCTACCATGTCAGTAGAGTCAGTAGAGTATAACTCGGTTTAAGTCTCCTCCCCCTTGGTGGGCTATATAAATGGATACTCACACAAGAAGACACACAGAAGCAGGCATAGGAAGAGAGTTCCATTGATATCAGAAGAGGAAAGAACTTGGTCATTTCAGTCCTCCCATGTGACACAAAGGAGAAGGCTCTAACAGCTAAAGCCCAGGGAAGAACTGAGTTATTCACGATAGTTTGCAGCTGAAGGGACTAGAGCCCTGAGCAGCTGAGAAGGCTGAGAGTCTACAACTGAGATAGGAAGAAAGCTGGGACCATGGAGCCTTAAGAGGAAGAGGAAGGCCGAACCCCATATATGTCACCCGCCATCTTGCTTCAACAGACTTTGGTGAGGAAGTGTCCTTGAGTTGGACTCTTTAGGACCTTGTAACTATAAGCTTCTATCCCAAATAAATACCTTTTATAAAAGCCAACAGATTTTTGGTACTTTGCATCAGCACTCCTTTGGCTGACTAATACATATGTGGTTCTTAAATCCAGAAATCCATTTTTTTTTTCTTTTCCTCTACTATACCAAACCAGAATATCATGTTCCCAAGAATTAAAAGAAAGTACAGAGATGCATTTAAAAGGGAGCTATTCCTTGTCAATAAACTTGCATAATTTGCATTTTCCAGAATATATTGAGAGTAATTATTCCAGTGTATGGGCATTTCATAGATTTGTGACTTTTGCTACAACTTATATTGATTTTGTGATTTTTTTTAATGTCTTTTCTCTAACATACATTTTGGATTACTGCATTAATTTTAAGTTTTGCAGTCAGGAGAAAAGCAAATGGAAAACCTTAAGACATTTATTTGCATTTATATCTTCAATTTATAATTCCATTTTTGTAATTATTGGCAGCAGTGCTTTTTTAAATTGTTAAAAAAATGTTTACTTTTTGATCTGTGTGTGTGAGTGTGTGTGTGTGTAGAGAGAGAATAGAGAGAGAGAATCTGTGTGGGATTATAACTTACTGTTTGAAATGCATTAGCCAAGTAGGTTTTTCCTAACTGGTAACATGTTCCATATAAATAAATTTGCTTGATTTGTGATATCACAACACTGACAAGCTAGTTCTCATTCTTCCATTTTGACCACATCTAGATTTATTTTAAGGAAGCATACTTGCAGGCATGTTTTGCAATACAGTTATAAATAGTAATTCCATCCTCTATTTTCTCTGAAATATCAAAATTTATATCTTACCTCAAAAGCCTATGGAAAAGTATTCTTTCAAGATTTTTCTCTTTTTATTTATTGGCTGTGAAACACTGCTTTAATTCATTTAGACAGGAAAATGCAATTAACAAACAAACATGTAAAATTCTTTATGAGATTAGAAAATATTATGGACAATTAGTAGTCATAATTCTAATTTTATTTTAGTTCACACACAGGAATTGACATTAAAAGAGAGTTTACATTTCCTTGAAAATGAATATTAACTGGGCTTTATACAATATTTTGGCAGTCTGTAGTCAACTGGCAAATGTTCTGCCTTCTGTGTGTGAAAGATAACAGGATTCTTACTGAGTCTTTGTACTTTTGGTCACAGTGATTTGCTTTTAGTCAAAGAAGACAGAGAAATATATGAAATACAATAAATTTTTTAAATGTCACTCAAGCAAATATATCATTTTCATGATTATATACATTCCCCAAAGTAATTTTGTTATAAATGTAATATTATTGCAATATACCAATGTGTACATATATATTCCATGTGTACAGATATGCATGCATATTTTTGAATGAAAGTCCGTTTTATCACTCTAATCCCACAACTCTCACCACAACTCAAGAGATGAAGTTTAGTGAAGATTTGTACAACCTTTCCATAGCTAGTCACCAAGAGAATTAGAGAGAAATGACATATGGCTGTTAACCATAATTTTACGGCTGTGAGTTACTACCAGCTTAACAAATTTTAGTACCTAACTATTAAGATATAAAGACTACATGAATTAGTATATGTGAAATCTAGTGATCAATCACATCAAATGTATTTGATTAAAAAAACAACACTAGTTAGTTTTAGTTTAGCTAATTTAGTTTTAGTTAGTTAAGTAGCTGTCACAGGTACAGTTTCTTCCAGTATAATGCTAAAGAAATGAAAAATGAGTATGGAATCAGGTATCCTGAGCTCAGATTCCACATCCCCCACCACTGGCTATGTGACCTTGCACTAGGACTCACATTCTTCCTTGTGTTATAAGGATGATGATAGTGTCTGTTTCATGAGATTGTTATAATTGAAAATTACTGTTTATAAATTACCAAGAATACTATATATGCTTTTTTTAATTTTTTCTTTGTTTTTTTATTTCTTCTTATTTTTTTCTTACATTCTGTTATTTGTTTTTATATGTGCTTTTTGCACATATAAAATATTACCATTTATAAAATGAGTTTCACAAGAAATTATTAGAATAAAAGCATTTCCAAAAGGATAATTGAAGTATGTCTAATTATATATATTACACAACACATAAGGCATGTCTATCTCTGTGTGTATGCACAATTCAAGTAAGGCACCTCGTAGCTTTATTTTTTTCTTCTTACAAACTAATAGTGATTTCAGAACTAATTTTAAATAATCAAAGCATGAAAATGGTTGTTTGAATAAAAACAAATTACCTTTCTGATTTTGCATGTGCTGTGCTATTACATTTATTTAAACCAATATAAAACTAGGACATGACATGATTAGGAAAATTAATTATTGGAACTGAATAGAAACTAACTACAACTAAATCACTAACTAACTATATATTCTAAAGAATTAGTATAATATAATTATATATACATTTAGAATATATATTCTAAGACCAAATGCAATAATAGTCTATAAAATGAAAATTCAGGACATTTTTATGTATAAACACGAACACATTTAGAATATGAATAAATTAACAGTTCTGCCCAAAGCACGGACTATTTGGGGACAATATGAGATCTTTGTTTCAAAACACACACCAAAAGTAATGCCAAATGGATAAAATGTTTAAAATCACCATAAAACACTATATTTTACCTGCAGTTATCACCATATCTAGCTGAGGAAACTTGGGCACAACGAGTTAAGTAAATGGTCCAGATTCACACAAATAAAGGGTAAAGATGACTCAAGCAAGGGATCAAAGAAAATATGATTTTCCCAAACCTCAGGTCAAGGAAAAGCCTACTTGTTAGAAGCTGCCATATAGCTTGCATTTTACTTTCTGTAACTTTCATGAAAATTGTAAATATTTTAATAGAGCAGAAGCCATGGCTCTGCTGGTTCTAACAAATTACTGACAATCATTTCTGACTTATTTTAGTCCCTGAATTAACGGTTGATGAATCAATTTTTTAGTCCCAAGATTTGGCCTCCTAAATTGCCAATTCAAATTCAATAGTGATTGTGATATTTATGACTATTTTTTTTTATTTAAAGAATTTTTTTTACCTTAGTAATCCCTTATCATAGTCATATGTTTTTCTTTAATACAAATTAGCCTTAAATCTTACTAAGAAAATATTTACTTAGTATTAAAATTATTATCCTTTGGGGAACAGTTGTAGCTCAGTTGTTAAGCATCTACTTCCCCTATACACGGTCCTGGGTTCAATCTCTGGCACTCCTAAATTTTTTTTTCTTTTATTAAAATCACTATTGTTCTTTTGCGCCCTTGTGTTCTAATTATTGATACTTGCCTCATCAATTTATTACTATTATTATTAATAGCTCAAATTTTAAATGAATGGACCAAACTATTAATATAAAAATGGTCAAATTTAAGGAGAGAAATATTTAACTAGAAATTCAGAAATTTCCAATATTCAATGACATTATTTTATATAATCCTTTAAAATGATCCCAGAAAATGTTAAATATTTTAGAAACAGACTTCACAAATACCTTTTTCAGTAGGGATTATTTTGGTTAAAGTGATTGTTTTTTAATTTTCAACACTTTGCTTCTTATTACTTTTTCTTTTCCATATCCTTTATGATTATCTGAGCTTTTAGCTCTCTCAGAGTTTTAACGTGCATTACAATATAGAAGCATAAACTAGAGAAATATTTTTGATTGTCAGATTATAAATGAGAGATTTAAAAAAAATACTGCCCTAATGTATATAACGTAATAAATTTATATGTAAATTTTTATATATCTATCTCTATCTATCTGTTTGGACAGTTAGCATAAAATTAGTAAACATTCTTCAAACATTATACCTATTCATTTATCTTCACATCTTTAAGAGTCTTATTAGAAGTAAGGCATTTAACTTCATTTTATATAGTTTATGATTCTTATGGAACCGTTTTTGAGGGTTACATTTATGAAATCTAAAGGTAAATATTTCCTCTTCTATAATAAGAAAGGGAATAAAAGAAATTTATTATAATAAAATACTCAAATTAAATTCGACCTTACATGAATACCTACATTAATTGCTGGGCAAGTCCTTGCTGGCAGAACTATTTATCGAAGAAGAGGTGATAAAATAAACTATGGCTTTAAAACTACTCTTGAACATATAAAATTTAATATTTTGTATTTAAACCAGATGGATAAAAGAAAGATATAGTCAAAAGATTTTATTTTGTTTTTGTTTCTTTTTGAGTTGGGCAGAATTTCAGTGAACTAAATACACATGTCCACACTATTTTTTAAATGAATTATTTATTGGGATGATTACATTTTTAGGTGTTTTCAAGGGTAAAAGTACTGAGAATTCATTGTAATAAATTATATTACAAAGTTTAAGAAAAAGTTTAAAGGTATACTTTTTAGAAACATGAAATTTAATATCTATGAGCTTATGATTCTAGGATAGGAAAACTGCTGAATGTTTAGGAAGATCCGACCATTTTATCTTCTCTTCATTGGATGAGCTGCTGTGTTTGGGACATTGGATTTAAGTGGTTTTATTCTTTTTAGTTTCTCTGTTTGCAAGTGGCTGTCTTTTGGGGTTGCTTGAATAAGACCATTTGTATAGAAAAAAAAAGATGATCATACAGATGATCTAGTTTTTGTTTATTTGTTTGATGGTTTTAGTTATATCCAGCAAAACACTTCCATGTATAGTCAATCGTAAGGCTCTCATACAGTTCTGTAGGACATAAACATTGATTGATTGGTAATATCCATGTTCACGTTTCTGGAATAGATACAGTAGCATGGGGGTAAATATACTGATAGAGACAAAATACAATTAATACTTGTCTAAACTCCCACTCTCCTAGAATATGTCCCTGAGCATTGTCTTAGTTATCAAAAGCTGTTATGACAAATACCACACAATAAACAATATGCAATTATGGTCTCATGGTTTCTCAGCTTAAAGTCCAAAATCAAAATGTTTGCAAGGCTACACTTTCTCCCAGAGTCTATACCTTTCTAGTGCTGGCAGTCCTCTGTCACAGGGAGATGTCTCTCTTCTTGTGTCTGCCCCTCTGGTTTCTGTTGACTTCTGGCTTCTTCTTGTGGTTTTCTCTCACATTATTTCATCTGAATTTCTTTTCTTTGTAAGGTTTCTAGTCATACAGATTAAGACCCACAAAGATTCAATTTTGCCAGGATCTTAACTAAAAACAAGATCTTTAAAGGTCCCTATTTTCAAGTCGGTGCACACCCCCAGGAACACAGATTAAGATTTGAACATATCTTTTGTGAGGTACATGATTTAATCCTAAATAGTCAGGTCAATTGCAATATTACCTCTTTTTATTTTTCCATTTGTTGACATTATTGTTTAGAAAATCCACATTTGCTCTATACAATGGTTACAAATTATGTCTGAAGTCTTGGAAATAATTTTTCTCTCCAGTAATAAATGGACTAATGTTGGAAGAAATACAGGCAAGCCTAAAGGTTTGACCTAACAGGAGTATGCAATCTCTGAAAAATTTATCTTGAGAAATTGAATTTCAATTCCGCCTGCTTAGCACAAAGAACAGAGAAACACATTGCAATTCTTATCACTTCTTCAACCTGTTAGGCAGGCAGATATTTAGCCAGAGTTTCCAGAACAGCAGGAAAGGCAAGAGTATATAATGACCCTCCACCCCTACCCCTGGCCAACATGAGTGAAAAAGGGAGTTTCCTTAGATGGAATGAACACATGCTCCTTCAGGGAGAAGTATGTTCTATCAATAGGGTGAATGCCACGAGCTTCCTGCTTTATCTATTCAACAATGTTTAGAAAGATTTACATCGTTATTTTTTTTCTTCTTGAAATCAGTACCTAAATAAATGGCAGGATCTTGTTTATTTACACATTCCTTCAAGTTTCAAGCATCATTTTACTCAATATAAAAAGTTTTGTAATGTTGAATAAAACCAATCAATCTGTCTAATCGGATAAGAGAAATCTGCATAAGGGCCCAAGGGAAACTAAAAATAAATGATAAAAATGACAATATTTGCCAAATGACATTTTAAAAACCTATATAGGATCTTTCTTCAGGATTGACCATATGTTGAGTCACAAAGTAAATCTCAGTAAATTCAATAGGATCAAAATTACACAAAGCACTTTCTCTGATCAACATGGAATAAAGTTGGAAATCAACAAGATGAGGGAAAACTCACAAATATATGAAGATTAAACAACATGCTCTTAAACAATCAGTGGATCAAAGAAGAAATTGCAAGAGAAATCAATAAACATGTCAAGACAAATGAAAATGAGAACACAACATATCAGAACTTATGGGATGCAGTGAAGACAGTGCCAAGAGGGAAATTTATAACCCTCAGGGCTTACATTAAAAAAGAAGAAAGAGCTAAAATCCCAAAGTAAAATTCCAGCAGCATTTTTTAAAGAAATGGAAAACACAATTATCAAATTTATTTGGAAGTATAAGGTACCCTAAATAGCTAGAAACAATTTAAAATGGAAAGGCAAAGTTGGAGGACTCTCACTTCTGGATTTTAAATCATATTAACTAGCTACGGTGGTAAAAACAGCATGGTACTGGCATAAAGATAGACACATCGATCAACAAAAACCAAACTGATGGTTCAGAAACAGATCCTCATGTCTATGGTCAAGTGATTTTTGACAAGCCTGTCAAAACCACTGTGCTGGGGCAGAATAGTCTATTCAACGAATGGTCCTGGGAAAACTGGATATCCATATGCAAAAGAAAGAAAGAGGACCCCTGTGTCATACCTTATACAAAAATTAACTCAAAATGGATCAAAGACCTATATATAAAAGCTTTATAGAAGCTCCTAGAAGAGAATGTAGGAAAACATCTTCAAGACCTGGTAGTAGGTGGTGCATTCTTACACCAAAAGCATGAGCAATGAAACAAAACATTGGTAAATGGGATCTCCTCAAATTTAAACACTTTTGTGATTCAAAGGACTTCATCAAAAAGGTGAAAATGCAGCCCACTAATTGGGAGAAAATAGTTGGAAACCACATAACCTATAAGGGTTTGATTTCCATTCTATATAAAGAGATCATACAACTCAACAATAAAAGAGCAAGCAATCCAATTTAAAAATTGACAAAAGACTTAAATAGACATTTCTCCAAAGAGGAAATATAAATGGCCAAAAAGCACATGAAAAAAAGTTCAATATCATTAAGGAAATGCAAATCAAAACAATGAAATATTATCTCACACTGCACAGAGTGGCTATTATTTTTTTAAAAAAGAAAACAATAAGTGCTGGAGAGGATGTGGAGAAATAGGAATACCCCTTCACTGTTGGTGGTACAGACTCTGTGGTGCAGCCTCTGTGGAAGATAGTTTGATGTTTCCTCAGGATGCTAAATATAGAATGCCATATGATCCAGCAATTCCTCTACAAGAATATATCCAGAAGAACTGGAAACTGTGACATGAATAAACATCTGCACACCAATGTTCATAGTGGTGTTATTCACAATTGCCAAAAAATGAAAACAACCCAAAGGGATGCTGATGAAAAGTACCAGAAATCCGTTGGCTTTTACAAAGTGTATTTTTAGGGTAAAAGCTTACATTTACAAGGCCCTGAAAAGTCCAACTCAAGGTTGCTTTCTTGCCAAAGTAAGTTGCAACATTTTGATGCAAAATGATTGCTTATCTCTGCCTGGTCTCTCCTTCCAGGGCTTCCTTTTCTTCCTCTTCCTCTTGAGGCTCCATGGGCCCAGCTTCTTCTCAATCTCAGCTGTAGGCTAGCATATAGCTCATCTTTCAGGGCTTCCTATATCAGTCTTGACTCTCTTTCCAATCTCAGCTGTAAGCTATCCGGCTAATGGCTCATGACTCCCCAGGGCTCCAGGATCAAAAATATCAGAGCTCTTTCTTTTCCAGTGTGTCTTCTTGAGTGAATGTCCATTTATTTCAGCCCACCAAGAGGTTGAGACTCAAATGGAGTCACGCCTTAGTGATGTGATGGAAACAAAACCCTAATTTTAATAGGTAATTAAATCAAGGACATCTTAGCTGAATGTAATTCAATCAAATGGTGTGACACCCACAGAAGAGATTAGTTTGCAAACAAAATCTTTCTCTTTTTGGGATTCGCAAAAATAATCTCCAGCCGTCACACCAAGTGTCTATGAATCAATGAATGGATAAACAAAATGAGGTATAAACATACTATGAAATACTATGCTGCAGTAAGAACAAAGGAAATTGGAACACATATGATAACATGGATGAAACTTTAAGACATTATGTTAAGTGAAATAAGCCAGATATAAAAGACCAAATATTTCTATTTGGCCTTACTAATATAAATTAAACATGAAGAATAAATGCATGGAGTGAAAACTTAGAGTATAGGTTATTAGGAAGTAAGAGGAGGGCTGTGAAGGGGTATTGATGCTTAATGTACGTAGAAGTTTTAATTAATTTGACTGTAAATGCGGGGAAATGGATAGAGCTGATGGTAACACATTTTAGGGAATAACAGCTGGATTATAAATGGGATTGTGACTGAAAAGGGTAGTCTAGGAATGTAAATGTCAGTTGAAAGAAAGCTAGAGAATAACCTAGGGATGATACACACAGTGAATCCAGAGGAGAATAATTTAGGGATTATTCACACAGTGAATCCAAAAGAGGATGAGAATTGTGGTTAATAGTACAAATATAAAAATGTCCTTCTGTGAACTAAAACAGATGTACATCACTATTACAGGGTGGTGGGAATGTGGAGAAGGATGAGAAAATTTCAGTTAATATACCTGATGGACTATAGTTAATAGTAATACTGTAATAGTCTTTCATCAATGCCAAAGAGTACTGTGTTAACAACAGGGGAGTATGGAGAAAGTATGCCAAATGTGTAATACGGACCAGAATTAGTGGTAATAGTATGCTGATATTATCTCATAATCTCTAAAAAATGTTCCACAATGGTGTGGTATGTTGCTAAAGGGTTGATGTACGGGATTTCTACACTTGCTCATGATTGTTTTATAAGTTCAAAACTTCTGTAATAAAATATATTTTTAAAAACCTATATAAATGCAGAAAGTGAGAGATAAGATGTTATTAGAAAGAAAGATTTAATAGCAAGAGAATGACAGTTCTTCCATAAATAATCAATAGACTTTATACAATTAAAAGAAACATTGCAGCTAGGTATTTGTGGTAGAAAATAAAGGAGAAAATGACCGAAAATAACAAAGACTCCTAACAAAAAAGTGGTGAGAATTTCCCTATCAGATACTAGGATATATAGTAAACACTTTAGTAATTAAGATTCTGTGATATTTCAATGGAAATAGACAAATAGACCATTGGTTTCAAAGAATGAGCCCAAGATGAAATTTAAAACATATGGGAAACTTGTTTTATTTCAGAAGAGTTATTTCGAATAAGTAAGAAAAGTTTAATATTCTAAGAAATTATACAAGTATGACACCAGCAATCAGGTAATCATGAAATTTGAAAATGACAACATTTACAGTAGTGAAAAATAATATAAATGAAATCAGTGCTCCTGGAACAATTATTTCTCCATATGGAAGAACCTGAAACCAGATACCTCCCAGCATATACAAATTCAATTTCATTCAAATTTAAAAAAGATACAATAAAAGATAAATCTATAAAACATTTAGAAGATAATGTGGCAGAATACCTTTGTATTCTACTTAGGGAAGGACTATTAACATGGGAAGAAATGCATACTGTAAGAAAAAAATAACTCTTACTGGTGCAAATGTTTAAGGTTATGAACATGTTTAAATTGGGGTACAATATTCAACCTATTACAAACGGGCAGTATAAGGGTATAAGGGAATGAAAAAAGAATGTTTTTCTTCATGACCAGGGAGCCATCTCTGAAATGTAAACACGAAAATTGTAGCATCCCTATCTCCCCATCTCCTTGAGAGTTTAACTTAGGTACTTATCTCCAAATTGCAGTTAACTCCATGTCATAGAGTTATGAGAAGTTTATTATTCTTTTGGATAGAGGAAATTATGAAACACAGGCAGCCACTCCAATTATCAGGTAAATTAAAGACGCCCTATGTGTGGCAAATGGTGCTGCAAGTCTTTTTAATTGAAGATTAGGTATCCTTTATCTTGAGAACATAAATCTATTTGACTATTGTTTTAGTTTGCTAAGCTGTTAAAAGCAGATACCATAAAACAGGTTGACTTTAACAATGGGAATTTATTAGATTACAAGCTGACAGTTTTGAGGTCATGAGTATGTCCAAATCAAGGCATCATGCTTTCTTCCTGTAGACTGGTTGTGACTTGGCTTCTCTGCACATGCCAAGGCACATGGAGGCATCTGCTAGTCTCTCCCTTGTTTAGATTTCATTGATTTCAGCTTCTTGCCTATGTTGCTCTCTCTTTTTCTCTGTAGTCATCCCATTAATAAAGAACTCTACTGAAAGAATTAAGACCCACCTGGGGCTCCTCATTAACTGAAGTAACTTCATCAAAACGACTTACAATAAGTTTACACCCACAGGAATGGATTGAATTTAAGAACATGATTTTCTGGGTTACACACATTTCTAAACCACCACAGCTATGTAAACAAGTGAGATTTCTTCCATTTTTTATCTTGAAGATATCCACAACATCTTTAGCAGATTGTCTGTGATACATCACATTCTAGTTTAATGCTTATTCAATAATAAAATAGTTTTCTTTTCTCTTCTACCACTATGGAGAGGTTTTCCGGGCTGGAAACATTTCATTTTAAAATTGCCCCAACAATAGCAACTAGGATTTTTATGCAACCCGGATGAAAGTATAACTGGCAAAATCAAAATCACTTTAGATTGTTTGACAACATCTAAAGATTTGAACATGCACTTCAGGTTTTGTACACAGTGACATTGGGAAGACAACAGGGGTCATCAAAGGAAATATTTCCTGACCTAAGTGGTGGAGACGAGATCTTCATTTATCTTTTACTATCTAACTGAAGGTAGCATAATATATATATATATAAATCCTACAACAGAAACTTTTAAAGACTGTGCAAAAATATTGCTAAATTAATGTGGTATTAATGTTGCTAACAGCACCTTTTAAGAAATGCATGTAAGCATTGCAGTTATTTTAACCCAGTAATTATAAAAGACCTCATGTTAAAAATAAAGTAAAAATTAAACCTTCAACTTATTTCAAGTCATACTAATAGATTACTAAGTATAATTTATTGTGTATATGTGTGTGTGTATATATATATATAAATCATGAGCTAATAGTCTCTTGTCAACTTTTATAAAATCTCATATGACAAGATCATTCATTCTTAGTAATTTAAATAGTGTTATGGAATATAAATGAACCAGAAAATAATACATAAGAAAGCCCATAAAATTTAAATTAGCATAGGGATAGTAATATATTTATATTTTCCAACTGTCAGAATTTCAAAATTAAATGTTTAAAAGATAATTAAATGTTTAATTACCTTTCCGGATAAACCAGGAGGAGGCAAACTTTAAAATATAAAAGACATTATGAAGTATTATCAAACACAAATAAATTATATCATTATTCAGGCAAACAACAGCATTATGCTATTATTATTACCATTTAACATGTAATTAAATTATGGTACCCATAAGTACCTTGCTCATAGTCAAAACTACTAAGTGGTAAAACAGGGATTAAAACTAAGGCAGTACTGCTCCAGCACCCATGCCCTGAACACTGTGCTCTAGAACACAAGCATACCTCAAAAGCAAGGTTCAATCCCATGTTTGTGCTGAAAAATCTCTCCAAAATAACACAAGTTATTCTAGTTTTTCATTATCAAAGGCAAAATGTAAATCCAGATCTCTCTGATCACAAAGTCTAGACTCATTAACATTCTTCAAATGAATGTCAGAAAAGGACCTAAGAATGTGCAATGGGTAATTTGAATGTCAATTTGTGCAACGGTTAATTTGAATGTCAATTTAAGTTAGGCTAAGTTAAGGTGTTCAGTTGTATGGTCAAACACTGACCCTGCTCTTACTATGGTGGTATTTCATTTGGAATTGCATCTAGAATTGGCTGACCACAGGTAAAATAGATACCCTCCATAATGCCAATGAACTTTATCCAATCAGGTTGAGGGCAAAACCATAAGAACTGAGGGTTTCAGGGATCTCAAGAATATCTCCTATAAGACTTCAATATCAACTCATCATTATTTCAAGCTTTTCATCTTCCCTTAGAGGAATTCATACTCAAGACATTAACATTGCTTTTACTAGAATTTCCAACCTGTCTAATGGAATCTGGACTTGCTAGCCCTCATGTGCTTGAGCCAATCAATTCCCTATACTAAATCATTCTATTCTCTCTCTCTTTCATATTTATATCCTGTTCTGTTTCTCCAGAGGACTGACTGATACAGAACATATGCAATCTGAACTCATTTGGTCTCTTTTATCAATGCCAAAAACCTCTCTCTAGGCTATACCCAATTTGCCTATCATTGTTGAATCTTCTATTTAGTTCCAGTTTTTGCTTTCTCTATTTCTATGTGGAGATGGTATTTGAAACTCTTCATCTCTCATCCATGAATCCTGGAATTATATTTTATTTTATTGTTTTCACATCCAGAAGTCATAGGGGCAGGCCAAGCTTGACTTTAAAGAGGCAAATCCAGGCAGAACTTCTGTTTCTTCTGAAGGCACTGGGGGTGGGGGGTGGGAATAGTATTAATCCATAATTTTTTTATTTCTCTCTGTAATTCTTGTGTTTGAGTTACTTTCTTAAAAGTTATTTGTGACTTTCTGGATGTTCTTGTGTCTAGCTCTTCCTCCATGGACATTCATACTTGACATAAGGTAATTTTTATTTTCTGCACTTTTGTCAGGATTGCCCTTCTAACCTAAATATCATCATTTTATATCTCTGCTTAAGAATATTTAATTTGTCATAATTTCTATAGCATAATTTATATCTTAAGTGCAGAAAATAAAAATACTTTAAACTTACATTCATACATATATATATATATATATAGCTGTGTATGTATGCATATGTGGTGTATGTGTGTTGTGAAATAATGTTGTATTGAGATTGATATAGACATTATTATATATCCACCCAAAAAGCACTCACTCCATTCTCCTCCCAAATAGATCCTAGTTTATTGAAGATAAATACTTGTTACCTATACCTCCTTCCATTATGTCTCAGGGAGAGCTAAACCCAGTGGCATAATTGATCTTGCACTCATCTCAAAACTCTTGCCAGAGATTGGTGTGGGAATGGACTATGAAGTTACTCTGCCCTAGAAGACAGACTAGTAACAATAGACTGAGAAGCCTCAAGGAAAGTGTTCTCATTTTGAAGAAAGACAACAAGAAAAGATTCTTATTTTCTTCTGGATATTAATAAATATCCATATGACTAATAACTGGATATTAGTGATAGCCATCTTACGCTCAGCCTAAGGATAAAATAAAGCGGAGGAATAGCATGGAAAGTGTCCAAAATCTTTCAAGATAAAGTTTCACTCCTGAAACAACCAACCCTGAAGGCTACTCCTTAAAGACTGCCATTGTTTAGGAGCCTATGTTGTATTATCAATCAAACCAATGTGAGAATGATTCTTGTTCTTGAAGGCATAATATCCTAAAAGTAGGTTTCCTGAAAGTCTCATATTTTCTTATGTCCCATAAAAAAATCAATCGGAGACCTCATTGCTTCAGGGATAGGGACAACAGCAAATTTTTAAATAGTTTTTTTTTTTTGCTTTGCAGAGATAATCTTAAAGAAGATACAATTGTATTATGAAATCTAGGCATTTTTAAGAAAGGAATTTCAGCTCAACAAAGCAAAGAACCAGAAAGACTCAGCCTAGAACTATACCATAAATCATATTGTGGAAAGGAATGCCTATTAATGCAAAAACTAGATTTCCTACCATGAGTAAAAGAGATACATTTTTGAACAACTAAAGAAAGGAAAAGATATGATGGAAAGGAAGGAAGAATTTTAAAAGCCTGTTTTAGGGATTGAATCATGTCCTCCACAAAGGCATGTCCTAAACTCTGGCCCTGTGAGTATGAACCCATTTGAAATTGGACCTTTGAAGATGTTATTATTAATTAAGGTGTGCCCGAAGTGAGTAAGGGTGTGCCTAATCCAATATGACTTTCATAAGTGAAGGTAATTGGAACTGGAAAAGAAGTCATGGTAAGGATCTGGAATCCAGAAGGCAGCAGAACCTGGAAGAGAAAGGAGAAGATATCCTTATCTGATGGGAAAATCAAAGAACCCAAGGATTGCTGGCCAACCATTATGCTACCAACAAGCCTTCCATCCTCCAAAACCATAAGACAATAAATTCCTGTTGTTTAAGCCAACCCACTGTGTGGTATTTGTCATAGCAACTAGGAAACTAAGACTTAGTCCTAGAGAATTGTGATCAAGTCCCAACTCTAAACTAAATTAACAGCCCTAGAATAAAATAGGGGTATTAGAAACTTTTTCACATTTATATCCAATAGAGTTGCCTGGGTAAGCTCCATCTCTACAGAAGCCCTAAACACAATATGAAGCAGCTCTATTTCATGAGTGAATGTTAAATCTAAAATAGATGTAAAAAAACCTTAGGGCAATATATAAAGACTCATGCATCTCAAAAGGGTTCAGGAGAGCATTCCAAAACTCAGTATCAGTAAGACACCTGAGATCCTGGGGTGGAAGAGACCACATGGACACGGAGCATGGAGGCTATGGCATTACCATGGATTTGAACATCTGATGCCAGTGCATGACCAATCACAATGATGAGATTCAAACTATATGAGATCCAACTTCAGTTACCTGAGTATTGGTGATGGCTGGAGAGCATCTTTCACAACCTGGTTGAAATTCTTTTCTCACCATCCCAGTAACAAGGAATAAGTCCACTGCATCAGCAAGCACTATTTTTTAAAACAGTAGCATCTGGGATGGGTGGCTGCATTGCTATTAGATACAGTGCTTTATATTAGAATATCTGATTAGAGTCTCCTCAATCACATTTGACTAATCAACAGTGGAGGATGATCTTGGTCCCCTGGGGGTGATGATGGCTGAGAAAAGCCCAGGAACTCATTATTAGTCCTTGATCATCCTTAAACCACCTCTGGAGAGACTTTCCATGAGGCTAGTACTGATTCTATTTCTTTTGGTTAGGCCTTAAAGTTGTTTGTCACTATTAAGTACTCAGATGGCAAATGGCAAGATGATTTAAAGCAGATCTATGTGTGTATTTGTGTGTCCTCTACAGCATGGAACAGAATCCAAAATATTCAAAATTTTCAAAATATTCAAATTGTATCTTCTTCCTGAAAACAAAGGATCTAAGATATCACCTTTTTAAGACCACATATACACACACACACACACACACACACAAACACATACTCTCTCTATATGTGTGTATATATATATATGTATAAAAATCTTCAAAGCCATGACTACTAATATGTGTATCTAATTCTCTCTTCAAGAATTGATTTTTTTGGTCATGACATGAAAATTCAAAATCTTCAGGTGACTTTTTTGTGTGTGTGCATATCAGTGTGTTTATGTGTATGTGTATGTTATGTGTGTATGTGTCTGTTTGAGCTAACAAAAATATTCAAGGTTTGGTTTCTTGACTTAGAGTATAAAATATGTAACTTATTCCTTAGATTGTGTTGGTTCCCTTTCTGTTTACTCTTCTAACAGAACATACTTTTGTATTATAACTGTTTAATTTGTGTTGTCTCCTCAATACAAATTTATCCCTCAGTATATTTCCAGTGCATATTATAGTGCCTACAACAGAGTAATATATGTTGTTTGTTAATTATTTAATTAAATAGATATTTATTAAGAAGTTTGCTCCATGAGGACATATTTTTACTCAAAAGTGTGTGTAAACAAATTGGTAAACTTTTAGATACATCCACTTACTTTTATGTCATCTTAGATATCAATATAGCTAGAGTTCACTTTTACCCAATGTTGTCAAAGTAACTTAAAGTCTAAAAACATCTTTATGGCATGAATTCTTTCTAATCATCTAAAGTTCCATCCCTAACTCATAAGCATCAATACAATCACAGCTACTGACAATGTGGAAGTTGACGTTCTTATTTCTCTAAACACCCTATAATAAAAACTAAATTCAACCTTTGAAAATCACTGAGTTGGTTATATTTCCACTTCAAAGTGTACACTTCCATTTCATCCAATGATTTATATTTGTCGCCTTTTAAAGTAAATATCCTTGTTATGTGTCCTCTAATTATAGACAGGAAGCAGTGATATGTAAACAGCTATAGATGTTCACTCAGGTGAAACAAATTTGTGAAAGTAATCATGCATAGAAACAAAATGATCTTGAGTTTAGAAAATTGAACATAGGAGTACCTTATGAACTACTCCAGGCAACTTTGTCGACAGGAATAACAACGAGATAAGGCAGGAAAATATCAGGAAACAGATTCAAGAACACTTTAGGGTGACCTCTCATCAACCAGTTGTTTTACCTTTCTAAAACTGAACTCACTTAAGCTATTATGGACTGTGATTTGAGTATTTCTTTTGGAATAAAAAATAAATTGATTACTAACCTACTGACATTAATTGATATTTTCCTGTACTCAGTGTAACTGTGCATACACAGCAGTAAAACAAGTCTGAAGAAAACATTTGAGATGCAAGTGCTATTTGTAGATGGCCTGCCAGACCCTAATTATGTGCAGTGGAGCCTGTTCATCATGTGGATTAGAAATGAGGAGAATTAAGACAGTATGCTATGAGTAAGAACTCAGGCCACAGGAAATTATACCATACAAAGTTATTGAAGACCAGAGCTTAACTCAAGAGTAGAGAAATGTCTAAGAAAAAGAAAGAGAGAGAGAAAACAAACAGAGCAATAAGATTATATTATTCAGACTCAGAAGGAGAAGGTTTTACCTGTGGTCATGATGAAATAATTGGTCAAAATTCCAGAAAATGAGAAATACCATTTGCCTCCAAAACCTTAAAGGCTTTAAGTCACTTTAGTTTTAAATCAAATTTCATCCATATAGAGAAATATTATTTTTATTGGGATAATTTTATTCTTTTGACTTTAAGACAATAATAATAAAAATAACTTGAATTAAAATTGGCTATGAGTTATTAGCCAGACACTTTACAGATATTTTTCTGGGCCTTAAATATACCTTGAAAGTAGCTCTTTTTGTTACTATATTAATGATAAGAATCTAGAACCAAAAAGTTTAAACAAAAATTTGTTCAACAATAAGTAAGAATTGGCAGAAAAATAATTTAAACTTGGAAAAATACTCGTGCTTACAAAAGTTTGTATCATATTACAATACATCATACTGTCTTCATTTCCTCACGATCAGAATATAGATATAACCATGTATGCTTTTCTTCAGATATGGTGCATTATTTATTTCACAAGATCTTGCTGCCATCTGGATCATTTACATAATGGGAAAAATAAGACAGTTGCACAAGGAAATTACATTAGCTTTGAATTAATTTGCAGACTGAGAGCTATGTTTTGTATGTCCATGTAAAATGAGTCTGATGTCAACAACCAGCAAGAAAGAAATAGAACACTGAGCTGTAATCTTCCTAGGAAATAAAGATCTGAAAATAAATTGCCTAGTGATTTTCCCTGTCCCATGGAAATGTGTTTAACTCTGAAAGAAGCAAACCAAACTAAGAAAGCTACAATGTGTTTGGAGATATGAGTACACTTTGTGGTACAAATGTTCAGGACCGTTGATTTTCTCTAACTCTACTTTCCCCTT
Source organism: Dasypus novemcinctus (assembly GCF_030445035.2). Classification (NCBI taxonomy): domain Eukaryota; kingdom Metazoa; phylum Chordata; class Mammalia; order Cingulata; family Dasypodidae; genus Dasypus; species Dasypus novemcinctus. Next base: position 143,303,571 of record NC_080676.1, read on the forward strand.
ACACCCACCACTTTACAAACCTGATATGTGTTATGCCAGATGAACAGAGATCTGTTTTTCCCATTAGAGATCTCCAGTGAGTGAAATGAAGGGAAAATGAGAAGAATTGCATTATATATCTAGCAACAAATATAGTGAAGCCATGTCATTTTAGCTTCACTGACAAGCTGTGTTTTTCTTCTCCATTATCCATATATCTTCAGGGTCTTGTTTCCATCTCCAAAATCTTTTATTTCCAGCATCCCTGTCTGATATTGAGTGCTTTGGTCCTGGATACTATGAAAGTGTACACACACATATCCAGGTACCCTGAAAACAAATTCTTTTTAGTTTGCCAAGCAGCAGCCAATGCAAAGTACCAGAAATGGGTTGGCTTCTATAAAGACAATTTATTTGAGTAAAAGCTTACAATTCCAAGGCTCTGAAAAGTTCTAATAGAGGCATCGTAAGAGGTGCTTGCTCACCAAAGTCAAATCCTATTCAAGGAATGTGGCAAAGCAAGATGGCCACCAATCTCTGCCAATATCTCAGCCTTCCCTGCTGGGCTCACCATCTCTCAGAGTACAGATCCTGGACCTCAGCTGTGAGCAAATAGGTGCAGAGCTTGTCTTTTTCCTGGCCTCTTCTATCAGTCTCAGCTGCTCTGCTTTTCTCCCCAAGTTCAGCTGTAAGCTATCAGGCACACAGCAGGGCTCATCTCTTCTTGAGCTGCTCTATGGGCCCAGCCTCTTGGGGGCTTCCTGCTTACGTGATCCTCTGGTCCTTTCTCACATTGCAGGATCAAAAATGGAGGTTTCTTTTTCCTGTGTCTGTCTCACTATGTCTCTGATTTTATCAGCTCCAGTAAAAGGGCAGAGACTCAGCCAATAAAGGACTGTGCTCACAGCTTGAATAATGGCAGACTCACTCAGAAACAACTGACTTTATCTTATGTGCTGATGTTTTTGGGTACAAAAGTAAAATTAATCATTCATATAATAAAATGTCCTTTATTTACACACATTCACACACATACAAAGCATTTTGATGGTAGGTGTTCCCCCATATTTCCTTTAACAATATTCCCCATATTAGTATCTACTTCTCTTTTTCCAAAGAAACCTCTCTGCCTACTCATGGGGCAGGGTAGAAGTGCCAGGGAAGCAACGATGGATGGAAGATAGAGGTTAAAGAGTTCAACCCTCTCACCCCTCTGCTGATGCTGAAGCCTATGTTCTGTGCTGATTTCCCAGAGTTCCACAGTAGAAGAAAGCAATAGTAGCCCCTAGTTGTCAATCACAAACTTGACATTTTTTGGCTTCATTTTCTTACCTGTCTACATTTTTCAAATGTACCATTCCTCTACCAGTGATTTTGGCTTCACTGCTTGAATAAGGATCTGCTACTTATATTCAGATCCTTTTCTAAGGGACAGCTTTAGAAGGATTCCAATCTCTAAGACAATGACTCATAATATGAATTATCTTTAAGATTTTAAATGTTCCTAAATACTCTGCGCCAGTCACAGACCTTAGCAAGTATCCATGTGACCCAAGTAGTTTTGCATTCTCCCTTGCAGTTGGAAGGGATTTATACAAATATGTCTAGACAAAGGAGTGTAGGTAGAAACAATGTGTATTTCTGTTCTAGGACAAGGCATTTTCAAGCTGATTGCCTTCTACTGTTTTTCTCTTCCACTACAACAAAAACATCGGTGGCCACATGTTCCACAAGGCAGAAAGGGAAGCTTATTTGCCTGCACTGAATATTTCATTAGTGAGAAATAAGTTATCTTTTGTGCTAGACCACTGAAATTTTGAGATTAACTTGTATATCTGTATAACCTAATATTCTTACTCATACAGAGTGTTGTACGAGTACGTGGAAAACTGTAAGAAATATGTCCAAATATGTGGAATTATATCAATTATTCAGTGAAGGGTAGCATGAGTCATCACACTGACTAATACACATTGTAAATTTTTTTTTATTCCTTCCAAACCCAACTTCATCCTAGCTCTTATTAAGCTTATTATGGTAAGCAAATAGTTGACTGCTTTCTTTGTGTTTCTACATTTATAAAACTGTAATGTATGATAATCATCTCAAAGGTTATTTTGATAATCCAAAGAGACAATGCATGTAGAATTCTTAGCATTGTTTGGACACATACAGAATGTTCAATAAACGTTAGTAATCATTATTACACTAATTTGCTGCTTTCTGTACATGTGCATGCAGTATATTTTTGTGCATGATTATAATACTTTGTATTATATATACCATAAGTCATATTACATTCCTCTAATAAACATTTCTGAAATAGAGTTCTTTCCCCAACATAAAACATTTATGCCACTCCAATTTGTTTTCCTAAATACAGAAAATATAATGCTTTAATCACCATTTTAAATATGTCCTTGTTCAAAATTTTATTTGGTTCACAACCAATTCAATATGTATCTTCTACTCAGATCCCATGCTAAACAGTTGAATCTATTAAACTAGAAAACAAAGTTTTCTAGTGCAGAGACACAAATGGTAATAACCTTTGAGCTATAGGAAAACTTTTTGATTACTTAATGTAAATTTGCTATGACAAACTTAACAATACAGAAAATAGTCATTTTTAATTATAATGTATTGACTACTCTCTTCCAAGTACGAAATGTACATACCACAATACCACACTTTTATGCCAATTCAAGCTGACTTCAATAACTGATAAAATTTTGTGATTATTAACAATTTTCATATAAAATTCCAATTATTTGATTAAAAAACACACTATTAATATTATTTTATGAAGTAGCTATTTTAGTTTCCTGGGATGCTCAAGTGAATATCATGCAATGTATTAAAAAGTGGGAATTTGTTAATGGCTTAAAAAATGGTGATTTGTTAGCTTATGTTTTTGAGGTTAAAAGAAATTCCAAATCAAGGCTTCATCAATGCAATGCTTTCCACCCAAAAAATGTGGCATTCTGGGGCTGGATGGCAGTGATCATTGATCCTTAGCATATCACATGGGAAAACACATGGTCGTGTCTCTTGGTCTCCCCCTTCTCTTCCATGACTATTGATGTTCAGCTTCCAGCTGATCCTTCTGGCTTTCTCTCCCCATGTCTTAATTTCATTTTGCTTATAAAAGTCTGCAGTAATAAGATTAAAACTCACCCTGATTGAAGTCAGCCACACCTTACTGACATAACCTCATCAAAAGTCCTACTGTCAATGGGTTCGTATCCACAGGAATTGATTAACTTTAAAAACATGTTTATCTGGGGTTCATACAGTCAAACCACTACAGTAACTATACTTGATCAAAATGTTGCTTTGTATAGAATATATAAAATGGATAGGCTAATGGAGAGATAGGCTTTACTAATTCTGAAAAAAAAATGTATATATATATATGTATATAAATTTCTTAACTATGTGTTATACTTCTCCACATTACATAGACAATGAAAATCATTATAAATTAGATTTACTCTAATGTTAATAAATATTTTCCATCAAATTTAATATCTGAATCATCTGTGGATTTCCTTTCCTTTTGTTTGCATCCCTTCCAGCTATTTCTAATTAAAGATGCACCTAGTATTTTCAATTAAATTCTAGATATTTTGTATAATTTGATTATCCCAGAGAAATTATCTCCATATGCCATTCAGTCTTTCTTCTTCCAGGCAGATGGTACTGGATAGAGAACTGTGATGCATTGAGGAAGGGCTGTAATGTTGTTAAAATATAGTCTACTTATGATATGTCCTCAAAAATGGGCTTATGGGACATTCAGATGTGAGCCTGGTACATCATGGTCTCTTGTGCTTGAAATACATTGGCTATTTCTCTATGGTCTTGAAGATTTTACTTTAGTTTTTTGGTATATTGTCCTGTTAAGTTTCAAATTTTGGAAAAATGACTTGACATCAAATCTATATACTTGAACCCTCTCAAGACCTCCATTCTGTTGCTCCAGCATGATGTATATTGCCAAAGCCTCTCTTGTTTTCTTTGATCCTCAGCAATGCCCTCTGCTTGGGTTAAGCCCAGAGTTTCAGAATCTAATCCACAAAATAATCTGCAGGCAAAGCATATAGAGATTCTCTGCTTCCTTCTGATAAATTTTGCCCTCTTCTTTGATAAGTGAATTTTGTCGAGAATATGCATGCTTCTTCCTTCTCTTTTGGATTAACATATTTGAGCTATGAAGCAGTCACTAGTGACTATGACTGTGTTAGTTTAATTAGGAATTAATTATTTGGAAACTTACTTGGTCTAAACTTCTGCTTCATTTTACAATGTAAATTTATATCAGTAACCAGTAAGCTACAATTACCCTCAATGCATCTCAAAAAAGAAAAAAATAATAATTTAATAACAGAATGTTTTTCTGAAAAATTAAAGGTAATTAATAAGGTAGTAATTCTTATTAGAAGAAACAATTAAAAACATTAAAAAGCAATGATATTACAATTAGACAAAAACACTGTTTTGAATACATCTTCAATATCTGCCAAGCTACCTTTTACTGTCCACTTTTTATAATCTATTTCCATTTGCTTCATTATTGTTATTTTATAAATATTCTACAATTAAGATTTTAAGTAAATTCTAATGCTTTATCCCTTTGTTAGGTTAAAAAAAAGTAGGACATTTGTATTCATTTTTCTGTTACAACAGTTATAGATTTATAGAAAATCCATGCAGAAATAACCAAACTCCCATGTACTGCTACCCACAGTTTTTCTATTATTAACATTTTGCATTAGTGTGGTAACCTTGTTACAACTGATTAAATAATATCATTATATTTGTACTATTAACTATAGTCCATAGTTGAGTTTAAGGTTCACTCTTTGTGTTGTAAGGTTCTATGACTCTCTTTATCTTTATTGTGGTAACATGAATACAATGTAAAATTCCCAACTTTAATTAGTTTCAAATATACAATTCAATGGTATTAATTATATTTATAATGCTGTGCTACCATCGCCATTATACATTACCAAATCTTTTAAATCATCCCAAACAAAATTCTGTTCCAACAGATCTTTCTTTTATCCTTTTTACTTTTAAAGAAGCTTTAGATTACATAAATGCTACCTGGAAGTATAGGAGATTCTCATATGCCCCACCATCTCTTCCTCCCACACTTTCCCACATAAACATCTTTCACTCGTATGGCACATTTGTTACAATTGATGAAGACATATTGAAGCATTGCTACTAATCATAGACTAGAGTTTACATTATACTTTATATTCTGCCCCATACAATTTCATATGTAATGACAAAATATATATAATGGCCTGTACCTGTCATTGCAATGTATGGCAGGGGAAGATCACCAGTGCAGGGTGTTGCTGATGGGGAGATATGTAGGTAGGAGTGCACCTGGGACACACCTCTAAGTCCTATCAATACGTTCAAGTGTTCATGGGGCATTGTCTTGGGGGTTGGAGACCACAGAAAACTGAAAGAATATTGAATTCCCTTCCTGGGGAGTACTGCTACATTCTCCAATAGAGTGGTATGAATCCCCTCAGTACATGGGCAGTGTCTAGTGAAGGAAGACAGACAATTACACCAGGGCCTTGTTATTGATGATTGTACTTATGAAACTTTTCTCATGAAATTGAAACTTAGCCAAGTATTATATATTGCCTAAGAGTTACTTCCTGAAAGCCTCCTTGTTGCTCTAATGTGGCCTCTCTCTAAGTCAAACTCAGCATATAGATGCACTCTATCTTCCCCACGGCATGGGACATGACTCCCAGGAATGAACCTTACTGGCATTGAGGGATTATTACCAAGCACAAACTAGCAATACATCTGGAAGAAGACCTTGACCAAAAGGGGAAAATAGTAAATACAAATGAGTTTTTATGGCTAATGTAATTCAATGTGATTCAGGAGGTCATTCCAGAGGTTAAGCTTATGCATGTCTCAGCAGGATTTCATTGACTGTCACAGTAAACAGTGCCTCAAACAGTGGCGCTCTTGTGGGCTCCAAAAACATCTAGACACTATATCATGGCAGTCAGTCTCAGAAATTCAGCACTCTGTCAATGGGTTTTACTTTGGAATTTATGTTCCCCAGTGTAACAGATTTAGACTCATTTATAGTTTTCCTATACATGGCTCTTCTGCCCCTTTTATTTGAACTTATAATTAGCACTATGCTTGTTAAATGTATGTCCCTGAGACTTAAACTTTGGTCTGTTCATGTGCCATTACCCCTGGATCTTAGCAGAGTTGCAACAGAGTTTTAACTCCTCAGTCCTCAACTTCCCATCCCTGGCAATCTCTATTGACTTTCTGTTTCTATCACGTTGCATCTTTTTAAAAAATTTCATATAAGTAAAATCATATAAGATTTGTATTTTTGTATCTGACTTTTTAACCCAGCATTATGTTCTCGAGATCCATCCATGTGGTAATACATATCAGAACTTCATATTTTTTTAATGCTTAAAAATATTACATTCCATTATTTACCACATTTTGTTTAGCCATTCATCAAGTAATGAACTTGGGTAGCTTCCAACTTTTGACTATTGTGAGTATAGGAACTAAAACTATAAAATTCTTAGAAGTAAACAGAATGATTTGAAAAGCTTCTATTAGGCATTGGATTCTTAGACTACATCGAAAGCACAAGTCACAAAAGAAAAGTAAACTGAATGTCATTAAAATTTTAAAAATTACATATCAAAAGAAATTTTCAAGAAAGAAAAAAAGATAACTTATAGAATGTGAGAAAATATGTGAATTATTTGTAAACCATTTACTGATAAGGATTTAATAACCAGATATGTAGAGAACACTTGTAACTCAACAATAAAAAGACAAGCAACTCAATTTAAAAATGAATAGCAGAATTGAATAGACATTTCTCCAAAGAAGATAAAATAGCCAATAAGCACAAGAAAAGATGTTCAAAATAATTAGGGAAATGCAAATCAAAATCATAAGGAGATACCACTTTACACTGACTAGAATGGCTATTTAAAAAAATAAATAAAAAAACTAACAAATGTTAGTGAGGATACAGAGACATAGGAACCCTGGTACATTGCTGTTGGGAATGTCAAATGCTGCAGCCACTGTGGAAAACATTTTGGCAGTTCCTCACAAAGTTGAACATAGAATTATTGTGTGACATGGTCATCACACTCTTATAGGTATAAGCTTCAAATAATTGGAAGCATAGACAGAAACAGGTATTTGTACATAGCAGCACTGTTCTCAACAGTCAACTGGAGGTTTTTAAGAGGGAATGGGGTACCTACCTGCCTTGTTTATGTTGGAATGAAGAAGACTGCAGAGATTGTAAGACCGGTGGAGATAGCAGAGGATACCAGGAAAGAGGAAAGACATTCTAATAGAAGGAGCTGCAATCATTAGAGTCCATGAAAATTAGATATTTATCATAATCATAATAGCAAACATGCTGAGTGTGTACTAGGTGTCAGAACCTGCAATATATATTTTTCATATATTTTATGAAAATAACTCTTTTGAGTTGTGTCTAAGTGCCATCCCATGTACAAGAAAAACTACCCATAGTGTTTTTTGGTGATCCATGGTTAAATCTTATATAGAAAGTAAAGAGCATTTAATTTAAAATATTTGAAACTGTATTTTTATTATAAATAAATATAAATTTTTTTTAGTAAAATAAACATTCACATATTTTAGAAAAATTCATTTTCAGGATCATTATTTATTAAAATCTTTATTCTACAAATACTATAATAAGTATATCCTTCTTAATATGATGAATGAGTAACAGTATTCAATAAACAGTAAACATTAAAAGTGAAAGCTGATTTTTTTCTTTTTTAAGTAGATTGTTACAAAAGTATTTCTATTAATGTAATACAAATCTGTTTTGATATCCATTTCTACTAAAACATGTTTTGTTGTGTTCAGTCAATGTGAAATTCAGGGATATTATATTGTATAGACACCATTCATTTATTTGGGAAGGGTACGTTAAACATCTAAGATGAAAAAGTTTAACTTAATTTTTTTCTGCATTTAATTTTTGCAGGTTTTTTTTTGTATTATAAAATAAACTATGAACCTGGTATTTAGACCAGGCCTGTATTATAGTTTGTGCATTACATTACATAGCCTATGTATATTTCTATCTATTTTGCTTCCATTAATAAATTATGAAATAGTTTTATTACTACTACTATTTTATTTCACTGTATCAAATAATTTTTATTTATGAATCATAAGAATAGAACAGTATAATCTGGAGGGACAGTAAAGTTGGAAAATGAACAGCCTTCAACATTCTTGTGAATAAACTTTCTTCTTGTGTACAGACCTAGTGAATTCCCAGGAATATCTGATAGAACTAATCTAAATTCACATGTCCCATTCTTAGGCCAAGCTAAAAAACTGACAATTTATTTTACTAGTTGTAAGGTTTTTCTCACAAAAGATAGATATTTTAGCCAGAAAAATTGTGTCTTTGTATAATTATGCTTGTGAATGGAAGATTATCTCAATGTTTTTTCCATGAAACTCCTTTTGATAATGATTGTATATCCTGGTTAATTACTCTCAGCATATTTCAAAATTGACTAAATCCATTGCTTTTTAAAGTAAGTCATCACCAGTCTAGGTTTAATAAAAACTGCTTTTAGGAAAGCAAAATTATTTTTAAAAAAGACAATATTCTATATAAAACTGAAAATAATTTTCCATAAAAACATAGTATTCTTTCATAAGTCACCAAGTGTACAAATCCAGAAAGGAAATATTTCACAGAATCAGTGAATCTAGAATAAGTATAATTCTAGTACATTTTCTCTGGCTATAAATAAATATCAAGTAATAACCAAAATCCTGACAAAAACACATGAGAGCATTCAAGTCACAAATAAATGCGAAGAGCACATTTTTAAAAGTCAGAGAATTAGACAGACATTATTTTTTAAGTGAAGAGTACTTTAAACAATACTCACGTTGTTAAGGTATTCCCTAGGCCTTCTCTTCCTGGCCTTTTTTTTGTTTATAACTTTATAGCTGAACAAACTCCTTGCCCAACAGAAGCGACCTTAACCTTCTGATTTTTCTTAATCATTTATCTTACTGTTCTTCTGTGGTTGCATGAAATATTTTGATGGATTGGGTTTCAGTCTTAGAAAATATGTCAGTAATAAAGGTGGCATTTTAGTTTCCTAGATTCTTAAACAAATACCATACAGCAGATTAACTTAAACAATGTGATATATTGGCTCATGTTTTTGAGGTAAAAGAAGTCCAAAATTGGAGCTTCAACAAGGTGATGTTTTCTTCTCAAAGATGGCTGGCTGCCAGCAATCTCTGGCTTTATTCTCATATGACAATGCATATGGCAGCCTCTTCTTTCTCTTCTGAGTTCTGTTGAGCTCTGGCTTCTGGCTGCTCATTGTAGCTTTATCACTCTCTATCAAAATTTAATTCTGCTTTTAAAGGGTCCTTTGGACCCCCAAAACATGTTCTTCTCACATGCAAAATGTATCATTCCATTACAACCTCCCCAAAGTCTTATGTCATTTCTGTAACAATGCTAAGTACAAAGTCTCGTGAAATTCATTTAAGGGTATGGTCCACCCTGGGGCAAAATTCCTATCCAACTATGGACCTGTGAAACCTATAAAACAAGTTATCTGCTCCCAATACACAATGGTGGGTAAGGCACTGGTTAGACATCCCCATCACATAAGGGAGAAATTGGTAGGTAAGCTGGGATCATGGGTTCCAAACAAGTCTGAAACCGAACAGGACAAATTCCATTAGATCTCGAATTCTGAGAATCCTGTGGCTTGATACTCTGTTTTCCTAGACTGATGGAAAGGCATCCACACCCTTTCCTTGAGCTTTCACAGTTGCTATGCTCTCCTCTAAGCTCAAGTGAAACATCAGTATGGCAGACAGACCCCTTGTAAATACCAGGGCATAGGTCCCACCATCACTTAGCATGGGGATGGTGGCACTCTACCAGAATTTTGGCATGCAAGACTGCATCCTCCAAGTACAAGAATGAACATGTCCTTTCCAAGCATGTGAGTGGGTCTGCTCTCTTGACCCAAGAACTTTTCAGTTCAGACCTTTGCTTCCAAAGTTCTGCGTTTGAATTTGTTCTTCTTTCAATTTGTCTTTTCTCTGTCCCTTTCATTCCAGACTGGCATTGGTTCTGCTTATACAATTTTTGCAAACAGTTGTTGGCTATACAGTTCGAGCAGGTCCAAATTACCAGACAATAGAATTTTCCAGAGATCCTTCTTTTACAACTACATTTCCAATCCTGACTTCCACTGAAATTGTAGACTGGATCCATGTACAGTCATACCTTCTTTAGCAAAGGATTGTTCAGTTCAAACTTCACATGGAACCCTATTTTCTGGAGAGTCACTTCATGAAAACTCAAGGAAGATCCTGATAGAGTCTCTTCTGGCCCTAGACTCGGAGAACACTATCTGGAGGGGCTGAGGATTTTCAAAATCAATTGCTGGTTCTTTGCCCTTAGTAATGTAATTCAGTTATCCCTTTCCCCTCACATTTTATAGTAAGCCGCAAGGAGGGGCCAGAATTGCACCTTCTACACTTAGCTTAGAAATCTCCTCAACAAAATGTCCAAGTTTATCACTTACAGTTATGACTTTCAATCAGATATCTGTACATAATTTTGCCAACTTCTCTTCCATTTTATTACATGGATCCCTTTCCTCTATTTTCCAATAACACACTTATCATTTCTTCTAAGTTCTTAAAGGAAATACCTTTAATGTCCAGATTTCTACCAACAGTCTTTCAAACCAATCTGGGCTACTTCTATCAAGTAAGTCACAATTCTTCCAGCCTCTACCAATTACTTAATTCCAAAACTGTTTCCACCTTTTTAGGTATTTGTAATAGCAGAATCCTACTCTCCTTATTTCAAAGCTATATTAGTTAGGTTTCTCTTGGGAAACAGAACTGACTGGAGATGTCTAAAAGTATTATGAGATTAGTATGAGAATTGTCTGACTTGACTGTGGGGATGTATAAGTCCAAACTTCATTGAGTGGGCCATAATCTGGGGACTCCAATTAAGATTTTAGATGAATTTCCCAGGAAAGCTGGTTGGTTAAAGTAGAGATGGAAATTCTCTCTTCTGACTGCTGAAATCATCATTACCCTTTTTCTGGTACCAAACCCATATTAGTCTGGGCTCTTCAGAGAAACAGAACTGAAAGAACTACACATGTTAAATATATGTAATATGTGTTGTATTAGTCAGCCAAAGGGTGCTGATGCAAAGTATCAGAAATCTGTGGGCTTCTATAAAGTGTTTTTTATTTAGATAGAAGCTTACAGTCACCAGGACATAAAGCATAAGTTATTTCCCTGAATAAAGTCTGTTGGCACGTGTTGGAACAAGATGGCTGCCAACACCAGTAAGGGTCCAGCTTTCCTCTTCTCTCCTCTAGGGCTCCATGGTCCCAGCTTCTTCCAATATCAGCTGTAGGTTGGCATAAGCTGTAGGCTGGCATAATGCTTTCTCTCTCTCCCTAGAGCTCATTTCTCTCTGGGCTCAGCTGCTCTGTTCTCTCCACAAGGTCAGCTGTAGACTATCAGGTTCTCTGTTTGCTGGGCCATGTCTATGAAGTTGTCTATTCTCCTCTGTGTGACTCCCCTGTGTTTTTCCCTCCCAAGGCTCCAGCATTAAAACTCCAACTAACTCATCAGCCTTGTCATTTTCTTTGTGAGTCCTCCCCCCGCCCCCACCAAGGGGGTAGAGACTCAATATCCTATTGATGTAGTCCAATTAAAGCCTTAATCATAATTTAATCAAATGAAAGTGAAACCTCTGAATCCAATATAATCTTATGTACCCAGAGAAATAGACCAATTTACAAACATAATCCAATATCTATTTTTGGAATTCATAAACAATTCCAAACTACTACATTTGTGTATATATAAATTGTATAAGATTTATTATAGGAATTTACTCATATAACCTTGTGGATTGACAACTCTGAATTCTGTAGGTTAGACTTCAAGCTGGGAGCTCCAATGAAGGTTCTGATGAATGCCCCAGGATAAACTAACAGGCTGAAGTAGAGATAGACATTCCTCTTTCTGACTTATGAAATCATCAATTCTCCCTTAAAGACCTTCAACCAATCGGATGAGGCTTTGTGCATTGCTGAAAGCAACTTCCTTTGTTCATTGTAGATATATTAAGCCAAAGAGGCAATCAACTGACTAATGATGTGAATCCACAAAATACCCTGACAGTAACAATCAGGACAATGTTTGCTTGACTAAATAAACTAGACAATGTAAACTAGCTAATTTGATACATGAAATTTACCATCACAATGGGATGTTATTGCATGGTGAAAGCAACATGGTGGATGTAGAATGGAAATGAGGTGAATTTAGACAGTAGATTCCTGCTAATACCCTTCAGTGGATTTTCTTTGCTATGAGGATAAAGATCAAAAGATTTAACTTGGTTATCGAAGTACCACTTGGTATGGCCCTTATAGAGATTTTCAGTCTCATCTGATAACACTTTCCTCCTCACACACCACTCTCAATAATGGAAAGAACAACTAGTCAGAATATTAATACAGGTTTTAAATGGTACACTAAACCAATTAGACCTAACAGACATATATAGAACATTGCAACTGACAAAAATTCTCAAGTTCACATGGATCTCCAGAATAGACTCTATGTTGGGTCACAAAACAAGTCTCAGTAAATTAAAAAATACTAAGTGATACAATATACATTATCTGACTACAATAGAATAAGGCTAGAAAACAAAAATAGGGAGAAATGGAAAATTCACAAATATGTGGAAATTAAACAAAATACCCTTAAACAGCCAGTGGGTTAAAAAGGAAATCAGAAGCATAATTAGGAAATATCCTGAGGTAAATTTAAATGAAACTACAACATATCAAAACATATGGGAAGCATCGAAGGCAGTGCTAAAGGGAAATTTGCAGCTCTAAATGCTTAAATTACAAAAGAAGAAAGACTTCAAGTCAGAGACCTAACCTCAAACTGATAAAACTAGAAAAAGAAGAGCAACTTAAACCCAAAGCAAGGTGAGGGAAGGAAATAACAAAGACTACAGCAGAAAGAAACTAAATAGATGACTGAAAAACAAACAAGCAATAGAATCAATAAAAAAAGAAAGAGAATACAAATAATGAAAATCAGAAACGTAAAGAGGAATATTACCATTAAAATCTGAAATAAAAAGAACCATAAGAGGATAATATGAACAACTGTATGTCAATAAATTAGATAATCTAGATGAAATAGGCAAATAAGAAACACATAAACTACCTACATTGACTCAAAGAAATAGAAGATCTCAACAAACTAGATACTAGTAAAGAGATTTTATCAGTAATCATAGACTTTACAACAATAAAAAAAGTACAGATGGCTTCATAGGGGAATTCTACCAAACATTCCATGAAGACATATCTCCAATTCTGCTCAAATTCTTCCAAAACTTTAAGAGGATAGAACACTCCATAACTCATTCTACAAAGGCAACATCACCTTCATACAAAAACCAAATAAATTTACCACAGGAAAAGTTAGAGACAAATTTCTCTCATGAATATAGATGAAAAAATCCTCGTGAAGATAGTAGGAAACCAAATCCAGCAGCTTAATAAATAATTTTACACCAACCTCAAGTGGGATTTATCTCTGGTTGCAATGATGGTTCAATATAAAAAAAATCAATTAATGTAATACATCACATTAACTGAATGAAAGGGGGAAAAATGGAAACACATGATCATCTCAAATGATGCAAAAACAGGATTTGACAAAATGCAGCACTTTCTCTTGATAAAAATGCATAGACCATTAGGAATAGAAGGAAACTTCCTCAAAAAGTTAAAGAAAGTATAGGAAAAACCCACAGCTAACATCCTACTTAATGGTGAAAGACTGAATGCTTTCCCTATAAAATCAAGACAAAGACAAGGATGCCTACTGTCACCACTCTTATTCCTCATTGTACTGGAAATTCTATCCAGGGCAATTAGGTAAGAAAAATAAATAAAATTCATCCAAACTGGAAAGTAAAAAGTAAAATTTTCCCTATTTACAAATGATATAATCCCATATATGGAAAATCCTGAAAAATCCACAACTAAACTCATTGAGCTCATAAATGACTTCATCGGAGTAGCAAGGTACAAATTCAACACCCCAAAATCAGCAGTGTTTCTGTACACAAGCAATGAGCAATCAGAGGAAATCAAGAAAAAAAAATCCATTCATAATAGCAACTAAAAGAATCAAATATCTAGGAATAAATCTAACCATTGATGTAAAGGACTTGTACACAGAAAACTACAAAGCATTGTTAAAACAAACTAAAGAAGACCTAAAAAATTGAAAGACATTCCATGTTCATGGATTGGAAGGCTAAACATCATTAAGATGTCAATATTACCTAAAAAAAATATAAATTCAGTGTAATCCCAATAAAAATTCCAACATCCAACTCTGCAGAAAGGAAAAGCCAAACATCAAATTTTAAGTGTAAGGTGCCCCAAATATCTAAGCTGTCTTGAAAATGAATGAAATTTGAGAACTCACACTTCCCAATCTTAAAACTTATTAAAAAGCCACACAAGTACTAGCACACGTACACATATAGTGACCAATGAGAATTGAGAGTTTAGAAATCAACCCTCTTATTTATGGCCAATTGATTTTTTATAAAGTTGCAAAGACCACGCAATTAGAAAAGAACAGTCTCTTCAACAAATGGTGTTGAGAAAACTATATCTCCATTTGCAAAAAAAAGGAGGACCCCTACCTCACACCACATACAAAATTAACTCAAAATGTATCAAAAACCTTAATATAAGAGATAGAACTATCAAATTCCTAGAAGAAAATATAGGAAAGCATCTTCAGAAACTTATATTAGTCAATGATTTCTTTCTTTACACCCAAAGCACAAGCAACAAAAGGAAAAAAAATAGATAAATAGGACCTCATTAAAAATAAACATTTTTGCAGAGGACTTTATCATGAAAGGAAAATAACAACCTACACAATGGGAGAAAATACTTGGAAACCACACATCTGTTAATGATTTAATATCCAGAATATATAAAGAAATCCTACAACTTAACAACAAAAAGCAAAACAACCCAATTAACAAATGGAAGAACACTTGAACATCCATATCTCCAGAGAAGATACACAAATAACAAAAAGCATAGGATAAGATGTTCGACATCTTTAGTCATTAGGGATTTGAAGATCAAAGCCACAATGTGATACCATTTCACACTTACTAGAATGGCTACTATTCAAAAAATGGAAAATAATTTTTGGAAAGGATATTGAAAAATAGAATCACTCATTTATTGCTGGTAGCAATGTAAAATGGTGCAGTCACAGTGGAAAAAAGTGGCAATTCCTCAGAAAGCTATACATATAACTACCATGTGATCCAGCACACCACTACTGCGTATATACCCAAAAGAATTGAAAACAAGGATTCTAATAGATATTTGCACAGGGATATTTATAGAGACATTACACACAATTGCTTAAAGATGGAAGCAACCCAAGGGTCCTTCAACCAATGAATGGTTAAACAAAATGTGGTATACATATTCAGCCATAAAAAGGAATGAAGTCTTAATGAATGCAAGAACATGGATGACCTTTGAAGATATTTATTGATTGAAATAAGCCAGATACAAAAGAACAAATATTGTAGGATCTCAATGATTTGAAATAATTAGAGTAACCAAACTCATAGAGTCAGACTCTAGAACATGGGTTATGAGGGGATGCTGTATGGATATGTAATAGGAGGTTAAGGCTAAAAACATACCATGTCCCCATTTGGAATGATGAGAATGTTTCAGCAACAGGAAGTAAAGGATGATAGCACAATGTCATGAAAGCAATTAACAGCACTGAAATATATATCTTTTTTTTTAAGAACATTTTTTAAAGATTTATTTTTTATTTATTTCTCTCCCCTTATCCTTCCTCCCAGCTGTCTGCTCTCTATATCCATTCACTGTGTGTTCTTTTGTGACTGCTTCTATCCTTATCTGTGGCACCTGGAATCTGTGTTTCTTTTTGTTGCATCATCTTATTGTGTCAGCTTCCATGTGTGCGGCACCATTCTTAGGCAGGCTGCACTTTCCTTCACACTGGACGGCTCTCCTTACGGGGCACACTCCTTGCACATGGGGGTCCCCTATCTGGGGGACACCCCTGTGTGGCACGGCACTCCTTGCATGAATCAGCACTGCTCATGGGCCAGCTCCACATGGGTCAAGGAGGCCCAGGGTTTGAACCGTGGACCTCCCATGTGGTAGGCAGACTCCCTATCCATTGGGCCAAGTCCACTTCCCCAAAAAATATATATTTTAATACAATTAAAAATGGAAATGTTAGATTGTATATACAATCTAATACAATTTTTTTTAAAGTCCATGAAACTACATTACACAAACTGTGAATCCTAAGTTAAACCATGGACTGAAATTAATGATAGAACTATAAAAACATGATATCATCAATGGTTAAGTGTTACATACCAATGCAAGGTTTTGGTGGTATATTATGTATGGGAGCCTGCATTTTATGCATGATTGATCTGGAAGTCCACAACTTCTCTAATAATATTTTATAGTTCAAGTATAAGAAATTTCTTTTATGAATTATAACAAATGTAAGACATTAATATAGGACTTATTAATAGTGTAGAATATGGAAAAATACAACTACTGTAAACTATGGATGATAGTTAATAATACCATTTCAATAATTTTTCATCAATTGTTACAAAGATATTACTGTTAAAAATTAGTAAAATTACAAAAAAGTGCCATCATTAATTGTAACAAATGTTATACACAAATAAATGCCAAGGTGTTTGTGGTGGGGTGGTTATGGACATCTTTTATTGTATTTTATGCATAATTAGTCTGTAAACCTACAACTTCTCTAATAAACTTTTTGTTAAAAAAATCCATGGTGATCATGAAAGATGTTAAGATAATTGGTTAGAATCCTGCTATTTATTGGCTGTCTAAGGTTGAGTAAGAAAGTTAGATAGTCCAAAGTTTCAATGCCATGTATTATGTCATAATGCTCATATACACCAATTTCAAACTTTTGTCGAATTCCTACCATTTGTTAGGCAATATTCTGAGTGCTTTTCATGTCATCTCACATTAGATATGTGATATTATGAGTAATAATTTTCAAGCTGGGAAACAAGCATAGAGAAGTTAAGTTATTCCTAATCACTGCTTGCAAGTGGCAAAATTAATCTTGAAACGTTGGAGATCTTGTGTTTTCTCTAATGACTAACTCACAAGGATTTTTCTGTGTATATGTTTATCTGCATGTCCATCCATGTATGTTTGAGAAAATTTTAAACCATATACGTAACCGTTATATAAAATAGAAAACATGGTATTTTCTGTCATAACAATAACCATTGCTTGTTTCAGTTATTGTTTTTCTTTATATTATTTAGCATTCTAATATAAATCAGCACTCTTTCTATATGATGATCTAGGCAGTCTCTACCAATAGATCAGAAATAATTCATGAGCTCAAGCTTCAAAGTCTAAAATTACATAAAGTGATTAAAATATCCCAGATTAACTCATTGTAAATAAGAGCTGTATTGTGATTTAAAATTCCTAATGCTTTCTTGGGAACACCTGGAAAGGGTGGCATGTTAATAGCACTCTATCTAATTCTTATTATAGAAACTAAATGAAATAATTAAAGGTAAACACAAATAGGGAAAAACTTTGATCAACTTGGAAAGTATAATATCAACAACCAGAAACAATGAAGATAAATTACATTTTGAAGAACTCGTGAGAATTTTTGCATGTTGAAGGAAAGCAAAAAAATAAGAGGTACATCACTATAATCCTTCCTGAAAAAAAGGTACAGTTTTAAGATTCGGGCATAAAGACAACCCTAGAAAAATCCAGTAGTTTCCAAATTGGAAGGTTAGATATAAGCACATGTCATAAAAGAGGACACACTTCATATGAAGTTTTTTCACCAAATGTAGATCAGAAATACATAGGGTCTGTATGGAAGGCAGGAGCAACCCACAGGCCACGTGATAGAGAAAGCCTGTGGGAGTATGCATTATTAACAATCATCAATGCACTCTTCTCTAGAGGACTTCACCCAGGGAGGGTATATTTCCCTTCCTATTTATTATTGAGTCAGGGTCAGGTGACCATTTTCAGTCAATGGGCTTTCAATGTGTTATTTTTGCATTGAAGCATAAAAGATCATATATGAGTTCTCAATTTTACTAGCATCCCCTGGATAGCTCATATATAGTGCGGTGTTCTCTATAGTGTAAGGTGGAGATATGAGTAACTGTGATTTTACCCTTCTTACAAGCTGTCAAATTAGCCTACCATAGTTTCAAAGATGCTGGTGGGCATATGAGACTTCTAGGCCAGAGACAAGGGATTTTATTACCCATGGGAACAACAGGCAGCATGATCTTCATGTTCACATTGTTTCCCTTTGCCACCAAATGCCAGAGTGGGGAGGTATAAGAAATGGCTCCTATGAATGCTGTACACCTAGTAGGTTTGTGTCACAGTTTAGTTATCATTAGGAAACGTCCCATAAATTAAAAGCCTTGTCAATCTTTGCCCTGGAGAGAGACATTACTTCAATTATCCTGGTCAGGAAACAAATCTGCTCTCTGCCCAGGAGAAGGACATTATTTCTGTCTTCTAAGACTATTTGCTATTCAATCTTTCTTGAAAATAGAGTCCAGAATAAAAGCTAACAAAACCTATTTACAAGACATGTAGAATGCAAGAGATCCATAGAGCATTATCTTCCAACAGGGATTTTTTTTTCCCCCAACATCTGGGAACCTGAATAACTATGTAGGGGAAAGATCCCAATTTACTCATTTCTGGTATATAACCTGATAAAGAAATAATACACTTTTATTTTTAGCCACTAATAGGACAGGGTTAATAGAATATTGTCTGTTTTAGTATCATCTAGGCTAAGTTGACTAATGCAATATGAGATATTGACATGGATGAGAACTTCTGATTGCAGAGGTTTTTCACACAGGATTTGCCACAGTGGTGAGAGAGAGGCTGAGGGATTGAGAAATACAGCTAACATTCTGTGAGAAACCCACATAGAGAAAGAGATGATTGGTTCTAACAGTATGCTGGAGGCAACAGCATAGAATCAAAGTTCCCATACCATAGTTTATGCTGGGTAAAGATTTTTAGTTGTATTACTTTATCACTTTGGACATTTCCCTCAGCTAGTCATAACCCTGCCTTTGGAAACTTCAAGTAAAGAAAAACAAGAAGACAGTCCAGTATTGCTGGCATGTGTTAGTTCAGGATGGGAATATAGTCAAGCTACGTTGTGAAGAGAATAACCACAAAAGTAAGCACTGGATTTGGACAAGTGCAAATTTCAAAGGCTGGCTACAATTTGGCACCACCCATGAGTAGGACTTTCCAAAAGTGATATTCCTATGATATTCCCTTCCAGCACATTGATTTTGGACTTGTGACCTCTGAAGCCATGAGGTAATAAATGCTTGCTGCTTAAGCCAGCCCATTGTGTGGTATTTGCCAGTAGCCTGGCAAATTGACACTCTATAATCAGAGTCTTCAAATTGGAAGTGGGCATTCTGTGAGAAAATTGCTAAATGTTTAACCATGGATGGAAAATTGGGAACAAAAACAATCCTAATCCCCTATTTATTTTTATCTTTTATTGTATTTGTGGTTTACACAGTTTTCAAGGTAATTAGAAACAATACATGACAAGAAATTGGGATGTTGCCACACATTCAGGATAATTTTTTTTATGGAGAGTAGATTTTGTTTGTCTGTAAAAGGCCACTACAAACCAGAGAACTGGGTAGCTCCAGAATATTTATATACCCTGCAGCTACAATATGGCTCAAAATTCAAATACTGCAGAAGATTTCCACATTTCTGTGAGGATGCTAGGAATTTATATAGGGACTTCATGAAGGGCAGTTAGATCTTTTTATAATTTAAACAATTCTGAAATTACACCTTAAAATACAAAAAAATACATTCCAGACATTATTTTTCTCAGGAAGCTCTATTTTTAACATGACTTACAGAAAATGCAAGGAAATAGACACTTTATTTTAAAACTTGAATGATACAATTAAAATGCATGTTTACAATTTTAGGAAAAAAATGTAATCCCTCTTTAAATGTTTCTTTTAAGTTAGATTTTCGTATGAAAGGAGGTGGAAACAAATAACCTATAGGTCAAAGATCAAGAAGAGGTACCTATTCTAAAATGCCACTGAAGGATTTTCTATACAGACGTAAGCAGTTTAAAGGCTTGAGACAGCATCTATAAAGGCAAGGTGAGAAGATACCTGAAGTTCTCTCATGGCTCTGGAAAACTGAGTGAAAGATGATAGAATGAAATTAAAAAGATAAAAGGAGATTTATATATTTCTCTGGAAAGACTGGGAGGTTTGTAAATTTTGTTCACTGCTTGAGCCTAATACCTAGAGTAGTGTCCACCTGATAATGATACTTGGAGACTATCTGTTCAAGATGTGAATTCCTGAATATAAGTGGAATAGATAAAAAGTTTAAAGAAGGCAAGACAGAAATGCAATTCTTTGTTGAAGTGGTGTTAAGGTAAAAGTCTTGTACATATGAAAGTAGACTTTTGAAGTTGTGTTTTGAGTCTGAAGAGACCTCAGAGTTGGAGATCATTTAGAGACACTGTTAGCAACAGATGGAATCAGCCTAATAGACTATTGTTTTCTCCTTGTTTAACTAAGTACCTTGCTCTTGCTGTAAGTGCCAATTTAGTATTTGCTGAAAGACTAAATACATTTATGAAAAGACCAGTTCTAAGACATAGCTTTGCATTTCCAATTACTACAAGATATTGCATATTTGAATCATGGTCCCACATGAAGCAGGAGGCAAATGTATATTTGCATGATTACTGGAGGACTTTACACAGGTGCTATTACAAAAGTGGAGGCAGGATTCAGAGAAACCACAGGCAACAATGCAGCAACCCAGAAACAGAAAGATCAGAGTTTTGCCACAACTTTCTAAATAAGATGGGGGAGCAAGCAGTTACCTAGACTCAGAGAAGGCTGCCTTGTAGAGAAGACACTTGAAGAGATGCCTAATCTTAAATTGACAGATCTTGTGGGTCCCAGATAAGGGAACCAGGGAAGTACCTATCCTGGCCTTTTCTCCCTCTCACTATTGGTGAAACAATTGGTATCTAGAAAGCAAGGGATTTATTTTAGCATTTCAGAAGAGTTAGTCTCCTCACATGCAAAATATTTGTTTTCTCTAAGGTATTCAATTATATATGTTCCTAAATTAATAATTTATTGGCATGATGAAGAATATATTAATGTTCTTATTGTTTAAAAAATATTTGCCACTTCCACAAATTTAGATGAACTAGATTTAAGTGTCATTAGAGTACACTAATGATTGAATCAGCATATTTATTATGAACAGAACTTCGCATCACATATTCTAAAAATTAGAAACTCAACTAAAAACCAACCACAAATCTGAAATATACTCCATTTTGTTTTTAGGAATCTCCTGTTTTTCTGTTCTTTTAATCCCCTGCACAATGAATCTAGGAAAAAGAGAATACCAGAAGCTTGAAATGGAGTGTCAGGTTCTAGATCTTATAAAGATGTATCTTTCTTTCTCTGTGATAAACCACTTAGAATTCATAATTAAGTAGTGTTTAGGAAATAATCCAATCAATATGTATTATTGCAATTGGCCATTCGTCTGTTTCATTCTAGTCATTCACTTTTATGATCACAGAAAGTCATAGGGATACTATAGGTAGTTCTAAATTGTCCCAAAATATAAGGGAAAAAGCTTCCTTGCTATCTCAAAGTGTCTGAATAATAACTTATGGCTATATTTCCTCCATATATATGGAGGTGATGCCTAAGCATTATTATATTACCCTGAGGACAATCAAGCAAGACAGCCCAAGGGACGGGTGAGAAATTTTATCTGGAAAATGGAAGTTAGATCTGGTTGACTTGGCTTGTGAACAGTACGTTCGTAACCATAAGAGTTTTATGGTGACATGATTAGGAAAATAAGACCCTTGGTATAACCTAACTTGGAGCTTTCCAGGAACTAGCAAGTACATCTTGAACACTTGAAAAAGAAGTTTAATTTCTTCATTTAAGAGGAAATTGAGGCACACTTAAGAAGTTTCTTTCATAATATCCCCATCCTAATATTCACAAGCATTTTCTGTGGCAAGTGAAAACTGTGAACTTCTTTCAGTAAATTGAAAATTCTTTAAGATTTTCATGTGACACTGCTCATCTTATCTAACCCTCAAACCCAGTCCTCTGCAAGATTACATCAGACTCATAGGTCACGTGGTCCACGCTAGAAGAAAGTATTTCCAAAACATAAAAGGATGTCTATATAAACTCCTGAAATCATCCTACATATAATTTGTTTAAAACTAAAAGCTAAGGATCCAAATGTTAAAAATAGAGAAATAAAGTATTTTCACTTATCCAATGGGCCAAGAATTTATAAATATCATTGATAACCAGGACTGACAAAAACATGGGAATATAGCTATTCTTGTATAGCATTTGCTGGAATATATGTAGTAATGTCTCATTGGAGAATATTATAACAGAAACTATCAAAAATTGCACTGTTCCATTTAAAAATCCCACTATCAAAATTCATAGTAGTTTTAATGGTGAAAGTTGAAAGCAATAAATTATGAAAGCCATATTTTAACTCATAAATTTATTATTAAATTATGATTATATAAATTGTGGCAAATACTTTTAAAGGCATCACATGGAGACCCTTAAAAATATAGGTAGGAGGAAGCCAATGTGGCTCAAGTGGTTGCGCTCCCACTTACCACATGGGAGGTCCTGGGTTTAGTTCCTGGTGCCTCCTGGAGAAGACAAGCAAGACAGTAAACTGGTGTGATGGGCTGGTATGGTGTGCTGACACAAGATGATGCAACAAGATGACACAAAGAGGAAACATACTGGAAGAGATAATAAAGCAAGGAGGAGAGGTGACTCAAGTGATTGAGTTCCACTCCCCGACATGGGAGTTCCCAGGTTTAGTTCCCCGTACCTCCTAAAGAGAAAACAAGCAGACACAGAGAGCACACAGTGAATGGACACAGAGCACAGAGAGCAAGCACAAGCAATTGGAGGGAGGGGGGGATAAATAAATAAATAAATAAATAAATAAAGTCAATCTTTAAAAAATATATATATAGGTAGAATAAAATAGAAATGCATAAATGATGAAATGCATTCTCTAGACATTGTTAGCAGATTAAAATGCAATTAACAGAATACTAAATATAGTGTGATGACAAGATTTTTTAAATAGATTTTGGCTTTGTAAAGCCTCAAATATTTTTATATGTAAATACATGTTCCAAAACATATAGAATAAATTTAACAATGTCCATCACCCTTGGACAAGTAAGGGGTTTGAAGGGGTTAAAGAGGGTTGAAAATCTCAGATTTTTCTCTAAATTATTCAATATTACTTGAAACTTTTACAATGAGAATTCATTAATGAAATATTTGAATAATTAAATCAATATAAATAATCTAGACCTTTCATATAGGTATGTTTTTAAGCTATTTAAAGTTTAAAACTCACTAGTTGATATTAAACTAAGAAAAACAAATTCAACTGTATTATGTAGTATGAACATGTACAATGATGCACTTGGACCTAATATCTGTAGTCTTTAGTATCTAGATTATGCTATAAAGACTGTGTTTATTCACTAAACAAATAAATTGTTTTCCCAGATTCTTTGATTTGGGGTGACGTTCCATCATTCTCTCCTCTGAATTACTATATTGTAGGACATAATATGGATCAGAACAGGTTGTACCAGGGCAGAACCTTTATATTTGGAAACTATTAGCCAGAATCTAATACTTCAGGATTTATATTCTCATGATCCTTATTGAATTAACTATTTTAAAAAATCTAAATATATTACAACACTATATATTTTTCTCATATTTACAAATTTCCATTTAACTTCAAGTAAATTAAAAATGATTGTTGGGAAATTTCATCTTACATTTTACCTGAAAAATTTGACTATATGTCATGTATATACATATCTTTTATATATTCATATATATTTATAGAACATCTATTATACAAGATACTATCACAAATATTTCTAGTTTCTCCAGGGTTCTACACAGATATAAGTTTATTAAAGTTTATTGAATAACATTGATTAATAATACATAAATAATATTTATTCTTTCCTTTATATCTTCCTCTCTTTTGGGTCTTTTGAGTCAGGAATTTATCAGTGAATAATGGATTCTTATCTATTTTAATGTGAAAAATACTTTTAATTTTCTAATACAACCACAAAATGTGCATTAAAGTTTTCAACTCAACAAGAAATGCCTTTCTTCTTTCATATATTTATGATTTATGTAGCAGATATCTTATTTGAGTAGTCTATGGTGATATTATTGTTGAATTTAAAATGTTAATCATCAAATATGGGGGAAAAAATCCTCCATGATAGTAAAGGTCTTATCTAAAAACTTTATTCAGCAGTGTTGACAGCAATATAAAATGGTTATCAAATTAAACACTTCAGATTGCAAACTAGGCCTTCTGAACAAGTTTAAATTACTTTTCAAAGTCTACATCTGCTTTTCCTGTATGTATTCTCAGCATCTCACAATTGTTTGAACATCTGATAAGTAGTAGAAATACTAAGGTGATCAATGCTGATTTTTAATGCTATATTTCTCCAGAGAAAATAGCAACCTATCTTCCTTACTCTGAAACGTATTTTTTCAATGCTTTTATAAATTCAAAATCAGGAAACCAAACCCCTACCCCCACCCCAAAATACAAACTACATCCCATATTTAATGTAAGCGATCTATACTTATATATATTTTTATGCTTCTTCATTTCATTCAATTATAAAATATATCACCTAATTGAAGTTTAGTTAAAAGAAAAACAACCAAAAAACAGAAAACAGGTTTGACTGAAGCCTAAACCATAGCCAGGTAAATGAAGCAATTGGGAAGACTGGGAAGGAAAAGAACATGATAGGAAAGACTTAAAAACTCCAAAGTAAAAGTCAACTTTCAATTGTTTTGGCTAATGGATCAAAGCAGAGAAAAATACAACACATCATTTATCAGTGCATTTTTGCTTATTTGTTTTTGGGGGTAACAATATGTGTTAGTCAGCCAAAGAAGGGCTGATGCAAAATATCAGAAATCTGTTGGCATTTATTTATTTTTTTATTTTTTTATTTTTTATTAAAATTATTTATTTATTTTTAAAAATTACATTCAAAAAATATGAGGTCCCAATCAACCCCACCGCCCCCACCCCCCACTTCCCCCACAGCAACACTCTCTCCCATCATCATGACACATCATTGCACCCGGTAAGTACATCTCTGAACATCACTGCACCCCGTAGTCAATGGTCCACATCATAGCCCACACTCTCCCACGTTCCATCCAGTGGGCCCTGGGGGGATCTACAATGTCCCATAATTGTCCGTGAAGCACCACCTAGGACAACTCCACGTCCCGAAAATGCCTCC
Organism: Dasypus novemcinctus; assembly: GCF_030445035.2. NCBI lineage: Eukaryota > Metazoa > Chordata > Mammalia > Cingulata > Dasypodidae > Dasypus > Dasypus novemcinctus. Next base: position 143,329,281 of record NC_080676.1, read on the forward strand.
ACATCTCATCTCTTCCTCCCATTCCCCAAATCCAGCAGCCACCATGGCTACCCTTCCCACACCCATTCCACATTTTCTCTGTGGACATTGGATTGGTTGTGTCCATTGCACATCTATGTCAAGTGGGGGCTTAGATTCCACATGGATACTGGATGCACTCCTCCTGCTTTCAGTTGTAGACACTCTAGGCTCCATGGTGTGGTGGTTGACCTTCTTCAACTCCATGTTAGCTGAGTGGGGTAAGTCCAATAAATCAAAGTGTAGGAGCTGAAGTCTGTTGAGGCTCTGGGCCTGGGTGTCTTATTATCAGTCCAGAGATTCAAATCCCCTAAATATATCTTAAACCCCAGCACCAACTACAATTCCAATAAAGTAGCATGCATGTCTTGTGAGAAGAGATCCCCTCTGAGTCTAATTCCATCATGCAGAAACACCAGCTCCAAAGAAGGGCCATCTGCCGTGGCAGTGAGCCCCATCTGCCATGACCATAGAACCCGTGGGTCTCTTTATCCCTCAAAAGAACCAATACCTGGGGTTGTATCTACTTTATCTGTCTCTTAGACTCTGCTCAGTTGTGCATAAGGGCATTCCTTCTGACAACCTCCAGACTCTTTTTTAGAGACTCATAGCCTTATAATCTCATTTCTCCTTTCCATTTCCCCCTTACATTAGGTCAAACAGCATTTTGAAGTCATGTCATTATATGTAGACAGGGATATTCTGCTGATCCGTATTGAACCTTTAATTCAAGGTCATTTTCTAGTTGCATCTTCAGCTGGTATGTGGTAGTGATCCCTCGGTACCAGGGAGGCTCATCCCCGGGTGTCATGTCCCACGCTGGAGGGAATGCACTGCATCTACATGCTGAGTTTGGCTGTGAGAGTGGCCACATTTGAGTAACATGAAGGCTGTCAGGAGGAAACTCCCAGGCACAGTGCTACTCTAGGTCTTGTTCTTATTACAGGTGTATAGGCTCAAAAGCATAGCCATTAGTATCAGGAGCCCACTGTTGGGCCCTCCTTCCTTCCTGGTTCTTGCCGTTGCACCTGGGGGACTGCCACTGCTCCCCCAGGGTCCACGACAGTGACCCCCGGCCAGGGGCCCAGTACCCCCCCAGCTGTTGTTTTTAATTGTTTCCACTATGAGTATATCTAGACATTACTATATACCCTGGGCATATGCCCTGTATAACTCCCTGTCAGCCATATATATGGCATTTATAAAGGATATTTAGAAGCTTACAGTCACCAGGCCATAAAGCATAAATTACTTCCCTCACCAAAGTCTATTGTGTTAGAGTGAGATAGTTGCCAGTCTCTGCAGAGGTTCAGCCGTTCTCTTCCTCCTAAGGCTCTGTGGTCCCAGCTCCTTATGTTCTCAGCTATAGGTTAGTATAGGGCTTGTCTCTCTTCCTGGAACTCATGTCTTTACAGGCTTAGCTGCTCTCTTCTCTTCATAAGGTCAGCTGTAGACTATCAGAATCATCTCTCTTCCCAGGGCCACAGGACCCTATCTAATGAGCTGCCTCTCTTCCTCTGTGTTCTTCTCTGTGTATTTACTTCTGTGTCTGTCTACCATGGGGCAGGAACTCAACAACCTACTGATGTGGCCAAATCAAATCCCCATATTAATTTAATCAAGTAAAAGTGAAACCTCTGAATCTAATACAATCTAATATGCCCAGAAGAACTGACTAGTTTATAAACATAATCCAATATCTATTGTTAGAATTCATAAATAATATCAAACTGCCACATAGTATTCAATTTTATTGCATCATAGTTATGACTTTAATTATTTGTAAATAAATTATTATAAAATAAAGTTTACACCCCTTGAACTCATACCAATCAGTGAAGAAAAGAAGCAGTACATAAAAAAGGAGTTTGACAGAACATTGTGATTATCTGCTAGAGAACATGCCTTTAAGATTTTATTTTTGCAATAGAAAATACATAACATTGGCACAGGGATAACCATCCGTAATTAGTGATAATCATGCATTTCCTCCACATCTTATTAAATAACTTTATATAAAATGTGAAAAACAGTTGTGGATTTTACCATTTATCCTTTTGATTATTGCTGCAGAGACTTTTGAGTTGCAGTGCATCAACTATGATCTCTCACTCTCTCTCCCTCACATGCACATACACTCAAGTTCAAAAGAAGTAGATTCATTATTTTCAACCAGAAAAATCATGACTTACCAAACCTGATACTCTGTCAAATTGCTATAGTAGAAACAATAGAAGCAAAACATTGTCTGTAACTTCGTAAGACTTATGATAGACTTTAAAGTTGACATTATTGGGCAGGGAGTCAAAAGATAGGCTGATGATATAAATAGGTATCAGAAATCACAGATCTGATAAGTCACTTTAATTTGATGGAACTTTATCATGGGAACAATTGGGAGTCAAAGAAGAGTTAAGAAGGAGAGTTAAATGACAACACACAAATTTAGAGTTCTTTATGCATGCAGTGTTGTGGATGATGATATTGCCAAAAGGGAGGGTATGGGAGAGGATTACCAGCTGGAACAGTTATCCAGTTAAAATATTGGTGTCTCAATAGATATTTTGAGTATAATGACAGAATTTGAATCAGAGATTTGATTACTTATTGTCCTTGGAAAAAAGTAAAGAGTAATAAACTACACCAAGTTGTATGTTGTAGACAGCAGCCTTGATAGTGATATTAATCACTGAAACATGGAACACAAAAATATAAAGTTCTGTTTGGACATGAGATGTTTGAAGTGCTTATGGGATACTCACATAGAAACAGCCAATAGATATCAACTACGTGGGTTTATAACCAAGACAGAAGATATTTGTGGAAGTAGGCATGAGAATAACATTTAAAAATGGTAATGGGAATTATAAAAATGTGTGAGACCAGCTGATAACTATCCATTTTAAGTATCTGGAAAAAGAAGAGAAGCCTGTAAACTGTCCCATAGAGAAGGAGGAAAATTGTCATTGAAAACAAGTAAAAATAAAGCTTCATGAAGAAATAAGTTGATAACATTGTCATAAAGAGCAGAAAGGTAGGTAAGATCAGGACTAAAACATGTCCAATATTTTAGCAAGAGGAATACCACTACAATATATGGAAAGAAACAAAACAATTTAAGAGAATTGGAGAAAGAATAGAAGGAATGCCAGTGTTGCATAGTAAATATGAGGCAAGGCACCGATAAGGACAATGCAGGCAGTATTTTCCAGGAGTTTTAGAATAATGGAGAGAATAAGGAGTCAAAGGAAGGCTGTTTTGTTTTTTTTTTAATATGGTGAGAACATAAAGAGGTTTTTGATAAAGAAAAGGAAAGTGAACTCTTGGAGAGATTCTAGTATTGACAGTAGAATGTAGATTCTCATGGTAACAGTGAAAATGTGCTGGTCAGGTTGAATTTTTGTGAAAGGAACAAAGAACAAACAATTTAAAAAACCTGACTCAATAAAATAAGAGTACCAGAATGGAGAGTTAATAAAGGGAGGAGGAAATTATTTATGTTCCTTTATTTTGTGATTTAAGGCTATAGTGAAAAGAGTCATAAAATATTTTAGTTCTGGAACCATAAAGCTGAGTTTGTAAAAGTAATTTTAATACTACAACTAAATGAGAGTGATATCAACAACATGGTGATATAAACCATTCCCTGGAAAAGTCTCCCCTTAGATCAACAAATAAAAGGACAAATCCCACTTATTTAGAATTCTGTAGGGCAATAGAGAATGGAGAAGGACTCCACAAATGTTGAATTGAAGAAAAATAAAAATAATCTCTGAGACTAGGTAGGAGATATCCCTCTTGGGCTTGCCAGCCTGGACTCCTCTCCATTACCCAGTTGCCATGCAAATTGGAGTTGCACAGAGGCAGCAACACCTGGGTCCCTTCTGCCTAGGATAATGATTTTAGAGCCATTCACAGCAGCAAGTTAAAACACACACATATCCAGGCACAGGGACCCAAGTCCACAGAGACACTGGGCAGAACACAAGAAGCTGAGAAATGCTACATACAAATGGGACCCCAATGGAGAAAAAAAAAAGGAAAGAGAGTCATGACATTGCAGTTGCCAAGAGGTCCACATACTCAATCCAGTCTCTATTCATTGGACCAACCACATGCAAAACAGAGTTTGTGGATTGACCCAATCTGGATCCCCAGGGTAGTATAACCTAACTGGAAAGAATCCAGGGTCAGAAAAGTATGGCAGGGACTGAGATGACATAAGACAGAATGAGTCCCAGAATTGAAAAGTATAAGGAAAACGGAACAATGAATGAGAGAGATCATTTAAGCAATCCTAGGAACTGGGAAGAAAATTCTGCACCAAAAACAGACAGAACCAATTAAGATTTCTGGAAAAAGAGCAAAAGAAAGGAAGCTTTCTTTTGGAGGTGAAACAATTGTAAAATAATTGCAATCTTAAAAATTGTACTGCATATTCTGTGCAAGAAACAGATGAAGAAGAGCTGAGAAAATCTGAACAGTTAAATATGGGCTATTCTAAAGGTCCAAAGTAAGTGAGACCATACCTCAAATAAGAGCCTTAATACAAAGCCAACTAAGAATAGAATCCTAGACAAAAGGGAGAAACTAAATTTGAGTGTTAACACATCAAAACAATCAGATGGCAAGCTATCAGTTAAAAACTACAAGCTAAACTAAGAAACAGGAAGATATGTCTCAGGCAAGTGAACAAACTAAAACTCCAGAGGAGAGTCTGAATTTGGAAGAACTAATCAAAGAATTACAAACAAATCTCCTAAATCAATTCAAGGAGATGAAGGAAATCATGGATATAGAGCTAAAGGATATTAAGAAAACAATCTGTGAACATAAAGAAGAATTTGGAAGTTTAAAAAGATACATATCAGAAATTATGTGGATGAAAGGAAAAATAATGGAGATTAAAAATATACTAGAGGCACAAAACAGCAGGTTTGAATAGTCAGAAAACAGATAGAAGAAAATGAGTAATGTCTCAAATATTTGAGTGACAGCATTAAGGATACAAACATATGGATAATGGGTGTCTCAAAAGAAAAAGAGAATGGAAAAAGGGCAGAAAAACTGACTGAAAATTTCCTAAATCTTATTAAAGACATATACATATCCAAGAAGTTCAACATTTCCTAAACAGAATAAATCCTAATATACCAATTCTGAGTCACATACTAATCAGAATGTCAAATGCCAAAGATAAAGAAAGAATTCTGAAAGCAAGAGAAAGTGATTGGCAACATACAAGGAATCCTCAATAAGGCTAAGTGCTGATTTCTCATCAGAAACCATGGAGGCAAGAAGGCAGTGGTACTCCCTTTTTAAAGGTACTGACAGAGAATAACTGCCAGCCAAAAGTCTTATATCCAGTGAGAAAGTCCTTCAAAAATGAGGGAAAGTTGAAAATATTTGCAGATAAAGAGAAACTGGATTTTATCAAGAAAAGACTTGCCATACAAGAATTACTAAACAAGTTCTGCAACTCGAAAGCAACAGACAGGTGTGAATGGCTTGGAGTAGTGTCTCAGGGATTTTAGTGTCAGACTGAAGGGTACAAACATGGATAATGGTTGTCTCAGAAGGAAAAGAGAAGAAATGAAGATCATCAGTAAGGATAACTAAAAAGGGAAATGCAAAACTCAATAGTAATGCATCCTAAATATATAACTCTATTATTTAATTCCTATAAGAATCAGAATACACTTGAATAAGAAAAAAGGCATATTTCCTGATAATGGACATGCAAAATATAAAGTGGTCAAGTGAGATTAAAAACAACATATAGAGGGGAAATAGAAGGATATGGGAGTTATCCTTCTATCAAAGCTAAATTGGTATTTGGTAACTTTTAAAATAGTTAGATTATAGATGTAGGTTATGTAATATAAACCCCAGGGTAACCACAAAGAAAAGTATTTTAAAATATACAAAAAGAAAAGAAAAGAAAAGAAAAAACTGAATGAGAAAGGGATCAGTATCAGATATAACACAAAAAATCAACTATACATAAAGGAAGCATGCAATAAAGGAGAGACAGAAAAGATATAATTATAAAAACCAAAGGACAAAAGAGTTGAAGTAAGTATAGCCTTTATAGCAATAACACTGAATGTTAATTGATTAAACTCTGCAATCAAATGACATAGCTTGGCAGAATGGACAAAAGAGCATGACCCAATGATATGTTGTTTACAAGAGACTCGCCTTAGACCCAAAGACACAAATAGTTTGAAAGTGAAAGGATGGAAAAAGACATTCCATGCAAATAGTAACCAAAAAAGAGATAGGGTAGCTATATTAATATCAGAGATAGAATAGCTATATTTAATTCAAAAGCAGTTTCAAGAAACAAAGGACACTATGTATTAATAAAAAGGGTAATACACCAAGAAAAAATAGCAATCATAAATATTTATGCATCTAACCACTGTGCCCCAAAATATATAAGTCAAACACTGGCTAAACTGAAGTTAGAAATAGACACCTCTACAGTAATAGCTGGGGACTGCAAAACAACATTCTCATCAATAGATACAACATCTAGACAAAGGACCCATGAGGAAACATCTTAAATATTATGACAAATGAACTAAATATAGCAAATATATGTGGAACAATGCACCCCAAAACAGGAGAATATATGTTCTTCTCAAGTGCACATGTATTCAAGATAGACCTCACACTGGGCCACAAAACAAGTCTCAATAATTTTTAAGAATGAAATTGTACAAAGTGTCTTTCAGGAACATAATGGAGTGCAAATGAAAATCAATAATAGGTGGGGAACTGGAAAATTCAAAAATATATGAAAAAGTTAAATAACACACCCTTAAACAGTTGGTCGAAGAAGAAATTTCAAAGGAAATCAGAAAGTATTTTGAGATGAATGAAAATGAAAACACAACAAATTAAAATTTATGGAATGCAGCAAAGGAAGAGCTGAGAGGAAAATTCAACAGTCCTAAATACTTACATTAAAAAAAGGAGCTAAAATCAAAGACCTATTGCACCCATCTAGGAAATAGTAAAAAAATAGCAAACTAAACCCAAGAACTTTTAATATAAGAAAATAATCTAAGAAACTTCTTAATGTTCTGACACAAATTGCAAAAAAGTAGATTTATTAATAAGAAAATATATTATACCTACAAATTTGTTGTTGTACTAAATGATATGACTTCACTTCCTATAATACAATCCAAAACAGGAAGGAAAGAGATATGTCCCATAAAGGTGTTTATTAAATATAAAAAAGTTTCCTTTAATATTGACAAAAAAATATATTGCAAACAAAATGAAAAGTTTTGTATTCCGATTGTCAAATAATTCTAACTGCATAGGCATAGTCTAACTAATTACATAAAAATAAGAATTATTGCCAGATATGAATGTTAATTTCACTGGTCAGTTTGGCTAGGTTATGGTGTCTAGGTGTTTGGTCAAATATTGACCTACTTGTTACAGTGAAAATAGTCTGGAGATGGTATCTGTCTCTGAAATCAGTTTATTGCTTCTCTAATTAATAAAAGAGATTGCCCTGAGCAATGAGGGTAATGTGCTCATCTAATAAGTTGGAAAACTTAAAAGGCCAGAACTGAAGGTTCTGAAGCCTGAAGAAGAATATTTACCTCAACTACACCATTGGCTCTTGCTAGAATTTCCAGTTAGTCAGCTTCCCTGCAGAATTCAGACAAAGGACCTCAACATTATCTGTAATAGGTATTTCCAGTCTCTGGCCTGCCATTTAAAGTTTGGGCCTACCATCCCCAAAGGTCTTATGAGCCAATTTCTTATAATAGATGTATAGCTATATCTTTAACTATATCTATATCTGTAATTATATATATCTATCTATCCTGTGGGTTCTATTTCTCTGGAGAACCTTAATACCTCAGACAAGTATAGATAATATCTTGGAAACTATACCTAAATTTCTCAGAGGCAAGGATCACTACTAATCATTATATCATTAGCACATAGAAATTTTCAGGCATATAGTATATATTTGAAAAAATATTTATAAATTCTGTTAAAGAACAAAAATTTTAAATTTTGCATTGATATAACAACTGTAATTGTATGTCTCTTCCTATCTATCAATGGGCACATCAAATGACAAACATATAAAAAAGAACATTACAAAATGTAACATACTGGCAGATAAAGAATACTGATATATTTATGTTAATATGAACATATATATCTTTATCTAATCTTATTCAGTGTAGCTTCTTTTTGACACTGGGTACATGTCCATTTAGATACTATGATGATTTTCTGGAATGCAAGATGATGCAATGAGAAGTGATTTTATCAGTTAAATGGCCTCCAAACTGAGTATCAGGAATTTTTATTATACTCTTGGAGGCTTACATTTATTATTTTAACCTGGGAAATATTAATTTATTTTTCTTAATTGGAGATGACACTATCTATTTGGAATATATGTATTTTATATGTTCAAATGAGATAACAAATGCATGTGACAGCTTTATGAAGTTAAAGGTATTAAGATTTTTTACCATTTCAAAGTATTGTTTTTTGAACAAATAATGAAACAAAAATCAATGAAAAATCAGCAATTCCTCTACTAGGAATATAGTAGAGAATATAGTAGGAATATAGTTTTCAGAAGAACTGAAAACTGTGACAACAACAGAAATTTGCACACTGATGTTCATATTGGCTTTATTTACAATTGCCAAAGGAGGGAAACCACCCAAGTGTCTTTCAACTGATGAAGGGATAAACAAAATGTAGTTTATACATACAAGGGAAATTACACTGCCATAAGAAGAAATGAAATTGGGATACATATGACAACATGAATGAAACTTGAAGACATTTTTCTAAGTGAAATAAGCCAGACACAAAAGGACAAATATAGCATGGTTTCACTCATATGAACTAAATAAGAAGAATAACTACATGGATTTAAAACCTAGAGTATAGGTTATCTGGAGATAGGAGGAGGGCTGAGAAGGGGAACTGATGCTTAATGCATGTAGAAGTTTTGATTAATTTAACTGTAAAAATGTGGAAACTGTAGAGTTGATAGCAATGCATTATAGTGAATAGAACTAACGAAGCTATTTTATAAATGGGATTGTGGCTGAAAAGGGTAGTCTAAAGGATGTAAATGATGATTGAAAGAAAGCTAGAGAATAATCAGGGACTGAATAGCACAGTGAATCCCAAGGTGGATGAGAATTGTGGTTAACAGTATAAATACAAGAATGTCATTCTATAAACTAGAACAAATGACCATCACTATTGTGAAGTGGTAGGAGTGTGGAGAAGCATGGGAAAATACAATTAATGTAACCTATGGACTATAGTTAGTAGGAATACTGTAATATTCTTGCATTAATGCCAACAATGTTCTGTATTAATAAAAAGGGGGTATGGAAAAAACACACCAAAAGCACACTATTGACCACAGTTAGTGGTAATAGTATGATGATAATATCTCATAATCTGTAACAAATGTTCCATAACAATGTAGTGTGTTCCTGGAGGGGTGTTGTATGGGAATGTCACACATGTACATGATTGTTTGTAAGTTCACAACTTTTCTAATAAAAATATATTTTAAAAATCATTAAAAGTATTTTAGGCACAATCCCACTAAAATAAAATTTAAGCTAGCTTTTTTCTGCATTTCACTCAAGGTTAAAAGTTTTATATTTGATATAAAAGACGTTACAAACAATGTAGAAAAAAATTTATCTTATATCCTTAAATTTAGTAGTACAATAAAATTAGCAAATATTTGTCTGATATTTTCAACCCAGGAAATTGGTATCAATTATGAGACTCTACAATAGTTTGCCAGGGTTGCTATAACAAATACCACTAGTTGGCTTAAACAGCAGGAATTTATTGTCTTTGAGGTTAGAAGTTCAAAATCTAGGTGTCACCAGGATCATGCTTCCTCTGAAAAATCTATAACATTTTTGTGGTAATTTGTCAACTATCCAAATCTCTGTCTTTACCTCTGTCACAAGGCCATCCATCTTAGGTCTCCTACGGATTCTACATTCCAACTTTCCTCTGCTTGTAAGGACTCTAGTCATACTGAATTGAGTCCCAACCTGAGAAAGTTTGGTCTCACCTTAACTAATAACTTCCCAAAGATCTACTTACAAATGGGTTCACATTTGTAACTGGGAGTTAGAACATGAACATGACTTTGTTGTGTTGGGGGCATAATTCAATTCATAATAGAAGTCCATCAAAAAAATACTTAAAGTGATAAGAAAGTGAAGAATGACATTATATATAACATAATATATATAAAACTTCAGTGAACTGTTAATTCCCAAGCATCCAAGTAAATTTATATTTCTTACAAGGCCTACTATTTTTGTTCCAGGACATTTTCAGAAAAAGTGTTTTTATCTTGTTTACTCTTTTACTTAAGCACTCTTATAAAGCATAACTTCATGTCACCTGTTGAAATTTGAGATAAAAATAAATATGGTACAGAAATGAGATTTATATTTGACAGAAGCTCTGTAAATCTCCAGGGGAAAATTTTTAACTGTTTCTTAAAGGATGTTCTAATGTAACAAGAATTTACTACCATTTTTTTAAATACCTAGCATCTGATTTTTAAAATTTATTTTCATTAGGAGTTTCCCGTGCCTCCTTCAAATTATGACAGTAACCAATATTAGAAAAAAATCCGGGCAACCAAAATGCCCACAAGTTCTTTTGATGAATTCATGAAAATGATATCCATTATCTCCAAGATTATGTGGGGAAAATTACCACAACTACAAATTTCCATGTATATTCTTAATTTCTTTCTTACATGTCCCTCCTGGGAACTTATTATCTCAATAATTCCCCAGCCATATTATATCCAGTCCCTACTGACAAGTACATTCCTTTCAACAAAACATGCTTGATTCAAAATTTTCCATAAACATAGAATTTTCCATTATCCTTGCTCTCTCAAGAACTGCTATCCCCTGTCACTTCTTTCAGCCCTTCCAAATATCTAGATAGAACCATTTACACTGTAAATACCCTCACTATCCATTCAGGTTTTTGCCTTCACTTCTGATACGTCCACTTATATGGCTCAATGACTGTACACATTAAAGATTATCAGGTACTCCATAATTAGTGGCATCCTAATTCATAACCCTAATATTCTCCAAAATGTCTGTATCATTGAACAATGGAAACCTCCTCTTCCTTTTTTTAACAACTGTTCATATTTAAGTACTTCTTTTTACACATTTACTGCTTAATTATATGAGCTTTATGTAGCAGGTATGAAGTGTATTACCAATATAAACATGATCAATTTATTTAACATATCTGAGCTTGATATGTTATCATGCTTATCTAGTGTAGGGATAATACTTATTTTGCAGGACAGTTGTGTTTTTACAATTGTACAATGGGCAAAAATAAAAAGCTAGAAAGATAAAATCTGCAAACTCAAGTACTCAGTAAGAATCAATTACTTCAATCTGGATATTAGCTTGTGATGAGAGTACTTAAAAGTGAATATGGAGAGAAACTTACTCCACTTAATCCATAAAATAATGGCAAGCTATATTTCAAAAGACAGTAGATACTTAAAGTAGCTTCATAATGAATAGACACATTCCTATGTTAAACCAAAGATGTTTCTTTTAGAAGTTGAACCTTATGTAAGACAGATGAACACATATACATATTATTTATAGAAATAGGCCTTTTCTGATAATTTCAAAAATTTCCCGGTTTAACCTTAACTTTCAACTATTAAATATCAATGCAGAGTTACTGGAAGTGTTTCATAGAGTAAATGTGTTTCATATAAGTTTTAAATGTAAATTAAAATCAAAAGGCATAACACACATTTTTTAAAAAGAATGCACAGGGAGCAGATGTGGCTCAAGCAGTTTGAGTGCCTGCTTCCCACCTGGGAGGTCCTGGATTGGGTTCCCGGCGCCTCCAAAAACAAAACAAAAAAAAAACAACAAGCAAACAAATGAGAAAACCACTTGAGGGAACGTATGTGGCTCAGTGGTTGAACGCCAGCTTCCCATATATGAGGTCAGGATCAATCCTGGCCCTGGTACTCAAAAAAAAATCAAAACAAACAAACAAAAAAAAACACATGAATCAGCACACTATCATTCCCTTACTTAATTACCTTTAAAAGTGACTAGAATCAGTTCAAATATATTACTGCAGTATACTATGTTTAAATGACCCAATTACAATTTATTTCTACGCCTCCATCTTCAGTTTTGCTTCTTATCCACAACGGTTATTTTTCTTTCAGTTCTCCAAAACCTCCAAGTGATGCAGGGCTACAATGTTTTGTAAATGCTGCTCCCCCTGCTCCCAGATGTAGTTCCCTCTCATTCCCAGCAACCCCACTCCCATTCTTTCATCCAGACTCTTCCAGTGATCTTGAGGTCTCTCACAATTATTTCAGATCCTCAGAGACTGTATTAGCCTGCCAAAGAGGTGCTGATGCAAAGTACAAAAAATCTGTTGGTTTTATAAATGGTATTTATTGGGAATAAAAGCTTACAGGTACAAGGCCCTAAAGAATCCAACTCAAGGTTACTTTTGCACCAAAAGTCAGTTGCCACATGTTGCAGCAAGATGGTCACTGATCTCTGCCTGGTCTCTCCTTCCTCAGCTTCCTCTTCCCCTTAAGGCTTCATGGGCCCAGCACCTTCCTGATCTCAGCTGTAGGCTGGCATAGGGCTTGTCTCCCAGGGCTTCCTATATCAGCCTCTTGCATAGGGTTCATTTCTTTCTGGGCCTTCTCAGCTGCTCAGCTTCTCTGTTCTCTTCAGCTGCAAACTATAAGGCAAATGGCTCACCTCTCCTTGGGGCCACAGGGTTAAAAATGACAAAGTTCTCTCCTCTTCCATGTGTCTTCTTGAGTGAGTGTCCACTTATATAGGCCCACCAAAGGGGTGGGGACTCAACCTGAGTCACTCCCTACTGACATGGTCAAATCAAAAGACTTAAATTGATTTTATCAAATAAATTTAAATCTTTTGAATTTAGTACAATCAAAGAATATCAAGAATATAAGGAATAGATTAGTTTACAAACATAATCTTCCTCTTTTGGGGATTCATAAATAATCTCAAACTGCTTCAGAGAGGTCTTCTCGACACTCTTAAATCTTTATTACAATCTTTCCCTTTGGTTTCTTATTAAATTTACTTCAATATTTAATTGTTTGTTTCATGAAAATGTTTAAAATTATTTCCTCCCAGGAATATAGGCTTGATTTTTAACCTGATTTTGTTTTCACTTAACAGATTAGCACTCCATGTCAGAATATATAGAGGAAGTTAATTATTTTTAACAGCAGCATATTATGTACTAAATTGTCATCTAGAAATATGTACCAATTTATGATTCTATAAATAGTGCATTCCCCCATACTTACTTAAGTGACTATAATGAATATTTTTCCATAATTTACTTGGTAAAATGGTATTTTCTTCTATATACTTATTTATTAATGAGGTTCAATAATTTACAATATACATTCAGAAATGTGCACATATGAAAAACGTTCAGATTGCTAAGTTTTCACATTAACCCATACTCAGAAGAGAAATGCTACCAGCAATGAAAAGCTATTTCTTTCCATTCAATGTTATCCAAACCCCATACAGTAAATGTGTAATTGTTACCGTGACTCCTAATAAGAGTTTTGCTGTTGGGCTTTTTAAAAATAGGATCAAATGCATATATTTAACATCTGATTTTTGGCTCAGTTTGTATAATAAATGAACTATGTTATCAAAGCCTAAACAAAGATGACCAAAGGATAAAATGTATGAACTCACTAAAATTATTGTCACTAATCCAACTGATCTGTGCAGGCAAGCAGTGACTAAGATAACTAGACTGAACCAAGAAGCTGTTTCAAAAGAACAAAGAGAGCCTACTATATTCAGATTTATTTAATAAGCTATCTGTGCTGAATATCAAGAAAAGTACAAACCTGAAGTTATATATTCATAGATATTTATTTTCCTTTAAAAATCTTTATAGTTATTTATTTACTGATAATGATATATGTCAGAATACTTTGGGGAAAAAAGAGGAGTAATTGTCTTCAGTGTCTGCTACTCATCTGGAGAAAAATACCTTAAGGAAGTATAGTGTTTCCTTTGAAAATGTTCATTCAAAAATTTGGAAATTTTTATAAGTAAACTATTGCCTGGACTATACTACTATTTCAGTAGTAGATTTGTTGTTCTTGTCCTTAAATCCGTTCTTCAAAGGAGCACTTACAGAAAGTATAAAGCATATTATGCAAGCCTGCTTTGGATAAAGGAGAGAAGAAAGAGCAGAACCCTATCAACTATCCTTGCATGACATAAAGTAATGATTTTATATATTAATATATTTATATATAAATATATATATTTGCCTGTATTATCCATTGCTATTTTTTCAGATTTTATAAACAGGTCTTGATTGTATCCATATTGGCCTTGAATTATTCCCCAAATGTTTAATTTCTAGTCTTGTGTTCCACACTTTTCAAAGTGTCCACATTTTCTTTTTGAAGAAGTGAATACAGTAAACACTAGCAGGGTTTTTGGTATGATAAGCATCTTGAAAATACAAAATATATTTAATTGTAATGTAGATCTATTGTTTTAAAATAATTCTATAAAAATAATGCTACATACATTTCACATGGTTTACTTAAAGGCATATTTGCATTAAATGCTTCTTTGGTCTGAAAGCCTGAGTGATCGATAATATAATACATGATGGATCATCACTGGGATGGATTTTGGGGGAGCTGGTGATTTTATTCACTATATGAATCTCTAATGCTTAATTCACCCTTCCCTGTCTGGTATTATATGATTTGGGAAGTTATTCATTTTGTGATCATGGTCATGGGTAATTAAAAGTAAACACCTCCAAAATACACTCACTTAGTTTAATTTAAATATTGTATTCACTTTGCAGTTGATGAAGACATAATCCAATTCAAAATTTACAAAACTATTATTTTATTTGTTAATATTTAAAATAGCAACACTTTATAACTATGGAGCATATCAATAGAGTTTGATGGAATCAAACACAATCACAGGGGTGATACTAGATGTGTATGTGATACTCATCACAGTATTCCTTTTATAATGATTCTCCCTTCTTCCCTGTATTAGTTTTCTATTGCTGATGTAACAAATTAGCACAGATTTAGTGACTTAAAATATTAACTTAACTTCTTTATCTCAGAAGTCCAACATGGGGTTCATTGAGGGAAAGTCGAGAGGGTTGCATTCCCTTTTCTTTTCTTTTCTTTCTTTTCTTTTTTTTGTGATAAGAATCCTTATTTTTAGAGAAGTTTTAGATTATACAAAAGCTACATCAAACGTATAGGGGATTCTCATGTAGCCCCCTCCCCCATCCACACACACATTTCCCCGTTATTATCATATTAGTGTGGTACGTTTGTAACAATTGATGAACTAATACTGAAGCATTGCTAATAACCAAGTTTACATTATGGTTTACACTTTGTGCTGTACAGTTTTATAGGCTTTGACAAATGTATAGTGCCATGCATCTGTCATTGCAGTATCATATAGAACAATAAAGACCCTAGGGAAGAATCGATTTCCTTACCTTTTCCAGTTCCTAGAGGCTGCTTTCCATTCTGTGGACATCAGCCCCTGAATTTCAGAACCAGTGAATCTTTTTTATGCTGACAGCTTAGATTTTTGGTTAGATTTCTCACCAAGACAATGCAGAATATCTCTCCATCTTGAGGTCCCTAATTTAAGAACTTCTGCAACATTCCATTTGCGATGTAAGGTAATATATTCACCTGTAGCGGGAACGTTATCATACAAGTTTTGAAAATTAAGCAGTCTAGAAATTCAGAGACAAGTGCCAGAGAGAGAAAGATTCTGATAGTATCCAAGTCTTCATATGGTCCCCAGCTCTCTCTCTCTCCTCTCTGGACTCCATCTTGGTCTCCAGGAACCAAAATTATTTATTATTTTTAAAAAATTAAAATTAAAAAACACCCAAGTCAAATTTAAGTTTCTGTTCTGGCATGCAATAATCTTAACTAATACACAACTAATTTGAATTACACAGAGAATTAGAAAATAATGCTCAATTAAATTATTCCTGCTTTGATTTAATTTGTACAATAAGTTAAAAATTAGACTTACTTCCTTGCGCTTCAACCAAAAAAAGTTTATTTATTGCTCTAAAGTTCATCTGCTCTATAGTCTTCAAATTAAACAAAAATCTACCCTGTTTTTGAACTTTTCCAAACCTACATCTTAAACCAGAAATCACTCACTCCATGGAACATATTTAATTACTCCCTTAATTACAATTACACTATCAATTATATAAATATCCATCTTGCCTTAATTAAATATAATTAATTTTCAATAGCTTTGCATACATTTGTAACTGAAGAAAGTTGCTATTGGTATATGAGATAAATAGATAATATATTGGCTATGAAAGGCCAGGAAATACAGCTGTACCATGAGAGGGTGAATGGGAAATTAAAGGCAGAAATAATTTCTTCTCTCTGATGTGGCCTTCAGTTTCTCTCATTGTTTCCTCTGTGCATTGCTCCTTTCTCATATTCCTGTTTTCATGTTAGGCCCCTTTGCTTACCCATGTTTCTTTGCTTTCCTGAGTTTTGTTAAAATGTTTGTAATGACTATAATGTTGCAAAGCAACAACCTATAGTTCATCTCTATACAATACTTTGTTCCAAGTGGCCACATGACCTGCTCAGTTGTTTTGCCCCAGGATATGCTTCCCCAGAGTCATTCCTTTGTCCAGCTATAGATATTCCTTTCATCAATTGGTGACCACTCAGGTTTAGATGAAACAGAACTAGCAGAATATATCTGTAAATAGTTGTATGAGATTTTATAAAAATTCTTTCTTGTAACTGGGGATGAACAAGTCCAAATTCCAGAGGGCAGTCTACAAACCCTAATGAAAACTTTCAGTGAATTCTCCAGGGGAAGGTGCCTGGCCAAAGTAGAGATGAAAATTCCCTCTTCTAACTGTTGAAATCACTTCTCCTTTCAATGCCTTCAACTGACTGAATGAGATGTCACTCATTGTTTAAGGCAATCTCCTCAGTTGATTGTAGATGCAATCAGCCATAGATGCAATCAACTCATTGATTACTTATGTCCTCAAATTATCCTCACAGTAACAATCAGTCCAGTGCTTGCTTAACCAAACAACTTGGCACCATTATCTGACTAAGTTGACACATGATGAACCTAACAATCAGAGTTCAACCCTTGTCAACTTGGCAGCCATACACAACACCTTAAACCATACTTAATCTATAAATAAAAAACAATAACAGACATATTTTCACCTAATAATTCTCAACTCTCTAGTGTACAATCAGAAACACAATAAATCTCTCCAGAATAGGGTGCAAGTCCATAGGTAACATTCACTCATAAACTTGATTTCCTATAACTTAAATACTAAAACATGAAACTAATACAACTTTTGTCATATGATAAGGGGATAAGATAGGGATGAAAACAAAGATATTTTCTTTGTGTGCATATAAAAATATAACAAAACAGGGAAGAAATATTCATAACCATTAGAGCCCTCCTTTCTATAACTGCTCACGTGCTCATTGTTTGTATTTATCACTACCATCTTCCATTACTGATTTCATGTTCTTTTTACCCTTAGCAAGCAACTCAGCTGGCTATGGTTCTTTGCCTGGTATGCTAACCAAAATTTTCATTCCTGAAATTTATGGACCATTGCTAGTCATGCCCAGATTGGGTTTTGCAGTTTTCTATTGACTTTAATCACAGAGCATGGTAGGACTAAAAGACACCTTAGGGGATCTCATATATTCCAAGCAAACTCTTCTTTACCTCCATTGTGTAGTTGCAGTCCTATATTCCCTTGATAGTCAGGATCAATCATACCAGCTAGTACAGTAATTCCCTTCTTTGCCTATTAATTCAGAGACATGAGGAGCCCAAAGTGGCCAGACAGCAGGCTTAACTTACAGTTTAAAGGAATTATTGTTGTATCTCCTGGTGAAATAGAATGGATGTTGAATATTCCTGGCCTTTGAGTCTAATCAGAGAAGAAAGCCAATTCCAAGAACCCAAGAACCAATTCAGAACCAACATGGGAATTCTGCCAGTTGCTCAATATGTCTATTCCAATTATGCATTCTGGAATTGAGGAAATAACAACAGAATTTGTCCAGGAACCGACTGAACCCACTGTGAGATGGACCTGAGCTAAAACTCCATAAGCCCCTACTGCAGTGGGAAACTGATGTTTTGGATCTCCTGGAATTCATGTCACTTCTGAGCCAGTGACTAAAAACCCCCAAATATCTGATCATTTCCTATTCCCCAATAAATTGTTATCCTGGGAAAAGGCTATAGGTCTTTGTGGGAAAGGCTGGGAGGAAGACTAACAACATAAATTGTTAGCAGTTTAACAGGATCCTTCCCCAAGGCCTTCCCCTCTTTCAAGGGTCCCAGGCTTCTGTAAACTGTCTGAAGTCTGGGATGTTTTATTTTTCTTGATAATTCTACATAAATGTCTGACAACACTTCTGATCTTTGCAAAGAACCAACTTTGTTCTCATTGATTTTTTCCCCATTTTTAAATACTCTATCAAATTTATATCTGATCTATTCTTTATTATTTTTTCCTTCTCTTTTACATGGGTTAGTTTGCTCTTCTTTTTTGAATTCCCTAAACTGAAAACTTAAGTTACTGATTTGAGTTCCATTGCTTTTGAAATAAAAGTGTTTACAGCTCTGGATTTAACTGTAAGTTCTGCTTTATGTGCATCCCATTAGTTGTGTTAATTTGTTTTCATTTTCATTTACCTAAAAATATTTTCTGATCTCTTGTGATTCTTCTTTGACCCAACATTTATCTGGGAAAGTGTTCTTTAATTTCCACATAATTGTGATTTTATTTTTTAAATTGTGATATTGGTATCTAATATAATTGCTTCAAAGTTTGGAAACACACTTTGTAATACATCAATATATTTAAAATCATTGTGAACATTTTTGAAAGCCTAACATATTATATTCTAGAGAATGTTCCATGTGAATTAGACAGCAATGTGTTTTTTTGCTGTAGTTGGATGGAGTGTTCTACAAATCTCTCTTAGGTCTAGCAGCCTTATAGTTTTAATCAAATATTCTATTGTCTTGCTGAACTTCTATTTTTCTTAATCTATTATTGAGAGAGGGACATTGAAGTCCTCCACTATTATTGTTAAATTGTCTGTCTACCCTTCAATTATATCACCTTTGTTTCATGCATTTTGGGACTCTTAGGGTTACATAGGTTTATAATTTCTATATCTGGATTACGTATGGATTAACTCACAATTATAATATGCTTTTTTAACTTTCTGTAATTTTTTTTCTTAAAATTCTATTCCATCTGTCATTAGTATTTCTACTCCAACTCACTTATATTTGCTGTTTTCATGGTATATCATTTTATGAGCCTTTAGTTTCATCTTATTTATATCCTAAAATGTAAAGTGTCTTTTGTAGATACCACATATTTGTGTCATGATTTTTATAATTCCTGCCAATTCCTGCCTTTTAATTGGGCCCATTTACATTTACTGCAACTACTAAAAGGTAGGACTTATTTCAGTCTTTTTGCTTTTTTTTTTGTTTTCAACTTAATGCCTTTATTCTACTATTCCTCCATTACTGACTTAAAACACTGTTTGCAATTGATAAATGTAACCCCTTTCTGTTTCTTTTGCTAATTTTAAAACATATTTTCTTAATAGTTTTAATGATAATGATAATTAGCATTATTTTACATTAAAGCCATCTAGTTCAGATTATTGCTACATTAAAAAATATAATATCAAGAAACTTTATTTCAATTTGGCTCCTTTCTCTTCTTCCCATTTTTACTATGATTATCATAAAAATTACATCTTTATAGCGTATAAACCTATAAATGCACTTCTGTAATTATTTCTTTCTAGAGTTGATTTTTAAATTAGGTTATTTTTTGTCTTTATTTATTTTTTTAATGTTAAATTCAAAAAATATGAGGTCCCCATATACTCCCCACCCTTCTCACCCTTCTCCTCCCCCCTTAACAACAACCTCCTCCATCATCATGAGACATTCATTGCTTTGGTTAATACATCTCTGAGCACCTCTGCAACTCATGGTCAATGGTCCACACCATAGCCCACACTCTCCCACAGTCCACCCAGTGGGCCATGGGAGGACATACAATGTCCGGTACTGTCCCTGCAGCACAACCCAGGACAGCTCCAAGTCCCAAAAATGCCCTCACATCACATCTCTTCCTCCCACTCCCTACCCCCAGCAGCCACCATGGCCACTTTCTCCACACCAATGCCACATTTTCCTTGATTACTAATCACAATAGTTCATGAATAGAATATCAGTAAATCCACTCTATTCCAAACTCTATTCCTCCATCCTGTGGACCTTGGAATGGTTGTGTCCACCCCACATCTACATCAAGAGGGGGATTAGATTCCACATGGATGCTGGATGCAATTCTCCTGCTTTCAGTTGTAGGCACTCTTGGCTCCCTGGTGTGGTGGTTGACCTTCACCTCCATGTTAGCTGAGTGGGGTAAGTCCAATAAACCAGAGTGCAGGAGTTTCAAGTCTGTTGAGGTTCAGGGCCTGGCTATCACATGGTCAGTCCAGAGATTCAGGACCCCTGGGTATACATTAAACCCCAGCATCAGCTACAGTTCCAGTAAAATTAACAGGAGAGGCTTATGGACAAAGATCACATCTGAGTCCAGTTCCATCACACAGAAACACAAACTCCAAAGCAGGGCCAACGGACATGGCACTGAACTCCATCTGCCATGACTATAGAACCTATGGGTCTCTGTAGTCCTGAGAAGAACCAATACCTGGGGTTGTATTGACTTTATCTGTTTCTGGGACTCTGCTGAGGTGCACATAAGGGCAACCCCACTGATAACCTCCTGGCTCTTTTTGGAGACTCATAGCCATATAAACTCATTTGTCCTTTCCATTTCCCCCTTTTCTTCAGGTCAAAAAACATTTTTAACTCCTGGTATTATATGTAGACTGAGATATTCTGCTGGTCCAAGTTGACCCTTTTATTCAAGGTCATTTTCTAGTTACATCATCAGCTGGTACTTGGTAGTAATCCCTCAGCACCAGGGAGGTTCATCTGCAGGAGTCATGTCCCATGCTGGGGGGAAGGTAACACATTTACATGCTGAGTTTGGCTTTGAGACTGGCCACATTTGAGCAACATGGAGGCTCTCAGGAGGTAACTCTTAGGCACCCTGCAGCTCTAGGCCTTGTTCTTATTTCATGTGCACAGGCTTACAAGCATAGTCATTAGTATCAAGGGCTCATTGTTGGACCTTCCATCTTTTTCAGTCTTTGCCGTTGTACTTGGGGGATTATTGCTATTTATTAAAGTTGTTAAAATGATCATTTTAAATGCTATTTTCTATTTACTTATGAAGTCACCTTTAATAATATGCATTCCTTGTCTTTTGGGTTAGGGTAAATGTCTACTACTCTTTTAGTTTTAAGGGTTCCATATAATTTGTCCTGTAGAACAGGTCTTCTAGCAACAGTTTCTCTCAGGAGGTTTTGTTTGTTTGTTTGTTTTTTAAATTATAGCATTGAATGTTTTAATTTTTCCTTCAAAGTTAAAGAATGCTTTTGCTTGAATATAAAATTCTTGATTGGCTTTCTTTTTAATGGAGGACTTTGAGTATATCAGTCTATTACCTTCTTCTCAGTTAATTTCTGGGGTTCAGGACAACTTGGTTTTGACTGTTTTTATCAGTGATTTGATTGCTTTTATAGAAGGGCAGATTTATAAAATTATCGCTCTGCCATTCTGGAAATTTCTTCTTCATAATGTTTTTAATATATGGGACTCCCCTATGTTTTTTATGTAAAACTTATGTAATCCAAAACTTCTTTAAAAAAAAAAATAAATTGAAATGATCCATCGTAGTAGTGCATCTTTTGTTTACAACATAGATCACTTTATTTCATATTTTTCTTTTCTAATTTTTTTCAAAGAAGTATCTATTTTTATTGACTTTTTCTATTGTTTGTCTGTTTCCTATATCTGTTCTTATCTTTATTACACCTTTCTTTCAGTTACTTAGAGTTTACCCAGTTATTTTCTTGGTTCATATACTAACAATTTAGATTGTTGATTACAAATGCTTTCATCTTGGAAATTAAGCAACTGATTTCTAAATAATGGATGCATCACAAAATATTTTTAAAAATGAGAAAAAATTTCAACATAAATAATGATGAAAGAATTAATATCTAATTTGTGAGATGAGCTAAAGTTGTCTGTAGAGGAAAATGTACAGCTTTAAAGGCTTTTAAATTCTGCAGGCTATTGCTTTTTTTAGAAGAAAGTGAGTTAATTGAAGAAGGTGTTTATGTATTAATTTGTGAAATAGCACCAAAATTGGAGTTTTTCATTCAGAGAAAACTACGTAGTCACTGATATTATCTTTGTATTTTTATATGCTTGAGCAATCTGAAAATATTATTGCTATACTGTTTTTTATTTTATAATTTAGTGTATTATAAGAGAATATCTACTAAACTTATACAAATGTAAAAAAATTAAATTGTGATGGATATATGTAAGGAAAGTTTTAATTCTGCATGTATCCTGATTGATAACCCCCATATATGATTATATTTAAACCATGGTGTAATAGTGAAACTATATTTTAAATCAACTATATTAAATTTTATTAAAAACCTTTACTGATGCACCAATACATATTGAATAATTAGCAATAAGTCAGCAATACACAACTGATTAAGAATAGGTGTAATATGGGGTACATCTATGTAATCTAAAGCTTCTTTAAAAATAAAAAATCATTAACCAAAAGAAAAGAATTATAGTTAAGCATAGCAACAAAACTTTTGGAGTAATTTTAATAACTTAAATCTTTGCATATATGTATTAATTTAAACATTTGTGGTTCCTTAGACATTAAGCCTGTTTACGTTAAAATATATTATTCTCCTTAAGCCCTCCTTTACTCTATCTATTTTCTCCCTTCTTTACATTGCTCCATGCCCCAAGTGATGGTCATCAACACACTGTGTGACCAGACTCCTCATTGAGACTGTTCGTTGGAAAGCACCAACGGTAGACTGGCAGAAAGGAAAGTCAGATCTTATAATTTTCCCACCCTGAACTCCTCTTTATGACTGTAGCAATAGGTATGATCCTATAACATTATTTTTCTTTTGGTAGTCCTTCTTTGAATGTGTCAGTTTCAAATAGTTCTGACTTTTACTACTTCCTAGGCCTAGTCATGTATTTTCACTTACAAGTGCCTAGATTCTTCTCCATTCCTTGTTCGTTTCCTTAAGCCTGAAAAAACTTAGGTAAAAATATTTTTCTTGCTGATGTTTTCCATTTATTAACGCAGCAGACAATAGCTCTGGAAGTGCAACACTAAATTACTTTTGTCACAGTCTCTGCTTCTTCTCCACTAGCGAATACTTGGAAATTCCTTCTTGGAGCACCACAGACCAGAAGCTTCTCTCTTGGTGGGAAACAGGGAAACATAGACACACACACAAACAAAAAGGATAAAAAGAGAAAAGCACTGGAGAGGAATAGGGGGCAATCTTAAAAAGAAAACCCAACAATAGGGGCATGGGAAAACAGCCCTCAGTTTGCAAAGTAGAGTCTGCCTTCCCCACCCCCACCCTGCAGCAATCTAATTTGCTGGTTATAATGACCGTGGATAATCTTTCTTCCTCCATTGTCTCTAGAGCAGGTATATAATAATCACAGCTGTGTCTTATCTCAGTGTATCAGAGGCCCATGGAGTTCAAATAAATGAAAAGGTCTCTTATGCTAGTTTGGGGAAAATGGGTGAATTGGATAAATTAACTGTTCAATCCCATCAAAAGTTGTTAGGCAGAGTATCTGGGAAAACACTGCGGCTGAGATGAACCCTCATTCTAACCACATAAATTCAGCACATTTTTTTAGGAAAAGATAGCCTTCAAACACTGCTATTGGATAAAGAAGACACATGAGCAGCTCTGGAAAATATAAGATATTCAAAAATTTGAGCAAATGGAACAAAAACCAAAAAGTGGACAGCAAAACATACTGACAAAACCTTCACACATGAACACTTTATGCACATATGCACGTGTGCACACACACACAATAGGTAAATACCCAAAGGAGGGCAAATCCGAATATCTGCTCTCTTTGGAATTTTCATGGCAAATCAGAGTTTAGGCAAAATTGAAGACTTTCTTGGGGTCTAAACAGATCTCAGGAGACAGGCTTTGTTCCTCATTTTAACCAGTGTTGCTGCTATATTTGCCAAAGCCCTTCAAAACTGTCTGGACACCAGAATTCATTTTTTATATTCCTGAAGTTTAAGTCACAGTTACATCTTCTTGTCTGATCTACCTTTACCTGTAATGGGAGCACCTCCTTTTTGGTCTCTGCACGCCCTTGTTCTTTTAGGAAAAAGCGTTCCAAACAGTGGTAAGCTAGAGGGTATGTAGGAGTTGGAAAGTAGAAAGAGTTAACATAAATACAGTAATGAACTGCCTGTTACTCCCACATGATTTCTTTAAGACCAGGTAGCTAGGGACCTCCCTATCCCTAAGGATATGTTTTAATAGAGGCCTTAATTTAGGGCACTACAATCTTTGCTCCCAAGAGCCAAGACAGACAGTTTTACTTGGAGGTTGCTGTAGGACTCTTGCTCATTACTCATTTGAATCCTACATGTTGTTTTGACCTTTCTACCTTCAGTCCTTCTGGAGTAAGAGCACCCAGTTTCTCTGATGAGTGGCTGGTCATTCTTAAAGCATGCCTGCATGGCCTTCTAGAGGGTTCTCTCCAGGCGTCATTGGTCAGCACCCATTTGCTAACACATATACCAGGTGATGAGGAGTCATAGTAAGTTTTTCCAACCAGTCCAGACAGGCACAACCAAGCAAATAAAGTCATCCTTCAAGGTCACTTTTTCTTCAGATTCCCCAGGTTTCAGGATCATACAATTTTCGAAATTAAGTTTTAATACCGGACAGCCACCAGCTTTGAATAATTCATTTGCTTCCCTTCCTCGGGGAGGAGTATGCAATGGTCCATAGAAACAGGGCTGACACACAGGCCCTGCTCATGTGGGAAAATGATTTCCGTCACTGCCTTCAACTCCAAATGCTGCTCTTGGAGCATAAATTATAATTGCGCTCCTAATCACACTGAATTCTGCTCCAGTTTAATTTACCAGGCATATCTTCCAAGCTGCCTTAGTGAAACCAGTGAGGCAGTACCTAAGACGAGAGAGTGTCAGCGAAGGGACGATCCCCACTGTTGTCATCTTTCAAGGCAACCAACTTGTAGTTCATCCTTTCCCAATATTCAAGATATTCTCTTCAATTAAACTCATTTGATAAAGGCATCTGATTCCTGTCTGATGCAAGATAAAATATATTTCTCTGAATAACTTGTTAACCTGACATTTCAGTGCCAGCTCTGATCTGTCCATCTTGCTACCGTAGCCATCAAGCCCATGAGTCCAGCTTCTTCCTCCTGGAGAACTGACCACTTTGCCTACATAGATGACTGGTACTAAGGAAAATACTAAGCACTCTAAGTCAGGATCCTATCTATGAGATGCCATTAGAGTTAGGACCAAGAAGAAAAACTACTGGATAATTTTATAATGTAGTTCTTTAATATATAACTGTCCCCTCAAACTTAAAGTGATACACTAGTCATGGTAAAATTCCCCTCAAGACCACATGCTTGGAAATTTATGACTGGTTCAGAAGCAGTTGGTGATTAGAACATCTCCTTTTTAAAATATGTATTAATGTGTCCAGCCAGCAAGATCTCACTATTATGACCAGCACAAAATTGGTGTGAATAAATTAACAGATGCTTTGCATGTTGGTTTTTTCAAACAATCAAATATTCAACAATTATTTACTGGGCACAAACTATGTGTAAGTTAATATGGTATATTATGATTCATTAAATTTTGCCACCCAGGGGCTTAAGATCAACTTGCATTAAAACATAGACATGCAATGGGGGTATTTACAAAGGCTTATATCGTGTCAACTAGGAAACTCAATGGTACAGCTACCCTTCTTATTAACATTTTATAAATGAGGAAACAGATGTACAATGTGATTAAGTAATTTACTCAAGAAAATGCCGATGGCTTTTAGCTCTGGTTGAGATTTGACTCCAGGCAATCTGTCTTCTAAGTTTTTGTTTTTAACCAATACAGTATGCTGTCTCTCAATGAAATTACAGCATGGTTGTAGTTAATAAATGCAATTTAAAATCTTAATCATAGTCACTCGCTATTCTTCAATATAGAACAATTTCCACAGTGATATTTAAAAGAAGCCATATAAAGTTAAGGGGTAACAGAGATTAAAAACAGTTTTTTCATTAAATATCTACCATTTTTTAATTGCTAGCCAAAGTCCTGTATTGAAAGTATAGGAAAATATAGAGTCCTGAAATATACTAAATCTTTCGTAAGCTAGTTGTTAAAATGACAGACAGAAGCACCACACAGCCATTTAGTCTCAAGAGAAAACATGACGCTGATTGGTTTAGAAGCAGAAAGACTAATACATTTTTGCCCTTAAGGGTTAGAGGAAAAATAGATCTTTTAGCTCTGAATGAGCACAACAAGTAACCCAAAAGTATTATTTGTATGAGGTAGTTTGTAGAATCTGTTCCATTTATCACTAGAACTAGTGGTTGAGGTCGAAGCTCAGCAAAATTTGAGTTATTGCTCAAGCCCAGGATGAGTGGTCTCATGCTCAGGGCAGTACCTTAGGTTGAAAGGTAATTCATATCTTTGCAATGACATGGCAGCAGTATCTACTCCAAATTAAGTCCTTCAAGTTGCAGTGTGTTTTGAAAAGAGTTAGACTTAGCTGACTAGAAGAAATGAGGAAAAAAATGAAATCCTACAAATTATTTTCCCAAAAGCAGATAACACTATTATTCCAGATTTATATCAACTCCTGTGAACTTTGGCTTTATATAAAATTAAACATTGATCTGCAGGTGAGGTGAGTTTTTGCCTAAGAACGTTATTCAGTTTCTAGATAGATAGTGTCTCAGAAGTTGTCTAAAAGGATGTACTTTTTTTAGCTTATTCCTGCTGAAAGGTTTTATTTAAAAAAATTTTTTTTAATTATCAACACGCTCCAAAAAAGTTGTTGACTTACTCTATTAATAATGACAAAAATAAATTGACTGTAATGAGAGGGTTTATTCCTGGATTCTTAATTCTATGCCATTAATCTATAGGTCACTTATTAGGCTAGTGTCACACTGCTGAGATTGATGCAACTTTGTATTAAATTTTGAAATAAGGAAGTATGAGTCCTCCATATTTTTTTAGATGCATTTGGCTATTCTGGGTCCCTTTCTTTTCCATATTAACTTAAGAATCACTTCATAGATTTCTGAAAAAAGGCCAGCTAATATTTTTATAGGTGTTGTGTTGAATCTATATATCAATTTGAGGAGTATATCCACCTAAACAAAAAAAAAATACTTCCCATCCATGAATATGAAACCTGCTTTTCCAAATATTTAGATCTTTAATTTCTTTAAATCAGTACTTTTAAGCTCAAGTAGTATGTCTTCCACTTTTTAATAGTTTATTCCTAAATATCTTATTTTTTATTCTATTGTGATTGGAATTTATTTCTTAATTTCATTTTCATATTCCTCATTGATAAAACACAAAAATTCAACTGATTTTTGTTTTTATTTTTTTTAATTTTTGTATCTTGATATATCAAGCATTCATACTGAACTCAGGTATTCTTTCCAATGATTTAGTGGATTACTTAATATTATCTATATACTAGATCACATCCTCTGCAAAGACAGTTTTGCTTCTTTTTTCCAAACTGAAAGCCTTTTGTTTCTTGATTAACCTAATTGCAACTTTAGTAGAAGTTGTGAGATTGGACAACCTTGTCCTCTTCCTGAACTTAGAGGAAAATAATTCAACTTCCCACCATTTAATAAATGCTAGCTCAGGTGTTTTCTCATCTTTTCATCATGTTGGGGAAGCTCAGAAGTTCACTCTATTCCTAGTTAGTAGAGTGGTTTGATCGTGATATGGTGTTAAATTTTGTTGAAAGCCTTTCTGCAGCTATTGAGATCATGGTCTGATTTTTGTTCCTTATTTTATTAAGGTGGTGTATTACTTTGGCTAATTTTTGAATAATAAAGAAGCCTTGCACCCTGGTCATGGATTGCAACTATTTTGGTCCTGGTGTATAATTTTTTTTTAAAGATTTATTTTATTTACTTTTATTTTTCTTTTACTCCCTCCCCCCAGATGGTTCTCTCATCTGTCTGCTCATTGTTTACTTGTCTTCTCCAGGAGGCACCAGGAACTGAGCCAGGACCTCCTGCATGAGAAAGGAGTGCCCAATTGCCTGAGCCACATCCACTCCCTTCAGACAGTGGCATCTGCTGGCTTGTGGCATCTGCTCATTGAGACAGGGGCAGCATCTAACTCATTGTGGCAGGGGCAGCATCTGCTCACCTTCTTTCAGGAGGCACCAGGACCCAAATCTGGGACTTCCCATATGGTGGGTTGGCACCCAACTGGTTGCACTACATTCATTTCCCTAGATCTTATTTATATATTTTTAGATTTGGATTCACAATATTTTGTTGATTAAATTTTGTATCTGTATTCACAATGGACATTTGAGGTTTATTTTCTTGTCTTTGTTTTATTTTAGCTTAAGGGTAATATTTTCCTCATAGAATGATGTGTTCTTTCTTCTTCTGATTTCCGGAATATTTTATCAAGGATTGAATTATATCCTCTTTAAATGTTTGGTAAAATTCTCTATGAACCTTGGGCATTTTTTTGTGTATCATTTTGTTTTGTTGATATTTTTTACAAATTTAAGATTTTATTTTTCATAATTCTTTTTTTTAATTTTTTAATTTCTTGAGTCTGTTTTGGTAGTTTGTGTCTAGCTTTTAGTTTGCCAGGACTGCCATAACAAATACCAAAAATTGGTTGACTCAAGCAACAGGAATTTATTGTCTCACAGTTTTGGAGGCTAGAAGTCCAAAATCAAGGTATCAGCAGAAATTTGTACCATTCTGATTGTGGTTGGCTGGTAATCCATTATTCATTCTCTGCCTGTGTCATACGGTTATCTCTGTCCTGTTTCTTACTGATTCTGTTTTCAAATTTCCTCTGCTTATAAGGAGTCCATTAATCTAACTTTAGGCTTGAACTTCTCCACATTTTATTTCAAGTATTGTTCTGGTGGGGAAATCTTTGGAGCTCTTCATTCTTATGGACTGCTTCTCTTTCTGGGAAAAATATTTGAGCCTCTGCCCTGGTACTAGGGACAAGAACAGTTGCCCACTTCTCCTGAAATTACACCACTGTTTTATGAGTAGAGCATTGGGTAGAGATGACAGTCTCTTATCTTCTCAACTTGCCTATCCCAGTTTGGAACTTGTGCCTCGTGAGCATACTGGGAATGGACAACCAGGGCTCCAATGTACTTCTTTGGCCATGTCTGGAAATAGTGTCTGCCCAATGAATGGTGGCATGGTAAAGAAGTGGAATTTGGGATTTGGATCCCCCCCTAAATTTTTCTCTATTCACCAGGAATTTAGTTTCTGCAATGTGGGGCTTGGAGGTATGAAGTCTACCAACAGCCTGCCCTCCTTGTGAGAAAGCATATCACCTGACTGGGAGATAAAGGAAGCAGGAGCACCATTTTCTTGGCCACAGTCATCTGGATTTGAACTTCTGAATGAAAATAGAGGTAAAAGGAGGGAAAGTGGGTCATAGCATAAGTCCCACAGATTCTCACTGTTCTTAATGTGATTTATTTTAATATGTGTTTCTTAATTTGAGTATGCCACTAGGATAATTTCCAGAGAATTTACTTTATTGTTATTTTATATAATTTTCACCAGTTATCATTGTTCCTTAAGATGAGAATCCTTAGAGCTTCTTACACAGTGGTTCTGAAAATAAAGTCAATAATGACTTTAGGAATATTATATATTAGTATATTATATATAATATATATTATATGTTATATTTTATATATATTATATATAATATATTATATATTATAATGCCAACATTCAAATCAGTTTTATTTCCTTTACTGACAATTCATTAATGAAAAACATATTAAAATATATGAACTATCACAGTTCCCACAAAAAGCCATTTAGAAATAAATCTTAGAAATATATAAAAGTTGTATAATGAACAATGGAAAGGACTGCAGAGACAAAGTAAGGAAAACTTATTTGGATATAACTCTTTTATATTGTTAAAAATGTCAATATTACCCAAACTTATCCATTGTGTTATTAACAATTACTGCCAACGTCTCAAAAAGTTTTCTTGTGAAACTGACAGCTGATTATGAATTTTACATGGTAATTCAAAGAAAATAAAATAGACAATCTTTAAAAAGAACTACAAAACTTGAGGATTAACATAACTTGATTTGAAGAATAATATAAATCTACAATAACCATGACAGTATGCTATTGGTATAAAATTAAAAAATAAAAAAAATGTGACAGAATAAGTGTCCAGAAATAGACACATACTTATAGGATGAAAGTTTTCAACAAAGGTACCACAATGGTTCAAAGAGTTTAAGTAGTATTGAAATCCTGGATATCTGAATAGAAAGCAAAATGAAACTTGGCTCACACTATACAGCAAAATAAATTTGAAAATGATCATATACCTAAATATTCTAAAATTATAAGAAAGAAGACTGAAAATATATTTGTGACTTTGGTTATACACACATATTCATATTTTAGACAGTACTCAGAAAGCACTAACTATTAAAGAAAATAGTTTAAGGCAAATTTCATCTAAATAATAACATCTTATTATGCCACAAACATGGAAATATATACACATATCTAATGAAGAACATATACATATATAACAAAGGATATATAAAGAAATCCTAAAACCCAATAAGAATTAGATATATAAAACACTTTTTAAGACAACACTCAGAAAAAAAGTAAGCAACTAACTAGTATATACATAAAAGATGCCAATATTATTAGTCATTAGGTAAATGCAAATTAAAACCACAAAAATATAACATTAAATTCCCAACACAGTGTCTAAAATGAAACAAACAAATAAACAAACAAAAAACAGAGATGCCCAAAGCTGTTGAGTGTTCATCAACTGGAAATCTCCTACAACCACTTTGGAAAAGTTTGACATTTTAGAATTAATTTTCTTTATTAATATAAAGCTTATAAACTTTATACATTTCCAAAACTGGAAGAAACTTAAATATTTCATACGAGAAGGATGTATAAACAAATAAGTGAATTCACAAATTGGAGTTATATTCAGCAACAGAAAAGAAAAAAAAAACTGCTGATATAAGCAACAGCATTTATGAATCACAAAGCATTTTTTGGTAAAAAGAAGCTGAATAAAGAATGATACCTTCTTTATGATTCCATTTATATGAAGATCTAGGAAAGCCAAATTAAAATGTGGTAAGGACTAAAATGAAATTTAAATAAAATAAGATAAATAAAATAATATAAAAACCAGAATCTTGGCTGTTTTCAGAGGCCCAATAAACTGAGAAAGGGAATGAGAGAATTTTCTGTGATAATGAAAATGTTCTTTATTTTGACACAGATATGGGTTGCACAAGTCTAAAATCACCAAACTGTAATACTTAAAGATTTTAAGCTTTATGGTATAAATTTAAAATAAAATTGCTTTAGAAAATACTTTTGAGAAACAACCTAATCAGAGATCTGTTGATACAGGTAACTATATCAATGACAGCCACTATTTTATTCCAAGTAATTTATTGTGGGAGAGACAGTGAGGATGGTATTTGCCATAAACATATAAATATTAAAGCTGAGTGGAGTTTTCGGCAAGATGGTGGCTGCGAGAGCTTGCCTGGTAGTGTCTCTGCAGGGGGCAGCGTTGAAGGCTCTTTGAGACCGCGCTGTTTCCGGGATTTTTGCTGGTTGGAAGGTGTCTGGACGTCAATTCGGTGGGAAGGTAACAGAGAGGATACATCTATAATATATAAACGGAGGTCCCAGCTGGGCTCGGGAAGTTCCCTCCTTGGGTGGGCGGAGCCGCGGTAGCGGGTGCTCCTGAAGCTCCGGAGCCACGGCGGCCAGGGTTTTTGTTTTTTTTCCTTTTACTAGAGGCTTTGCGGTGCTGAGAAATTCGCGGATACTGGGCTGGCTGGTGAGGGATTGTTGGGACAAGACTCCTTTGCAGATTGATTTGGGGAGACAGACGGTGTTTTCTTGTGAAGCGGGGGACGTTTTTGGTCGCCGGACAGGGGGGGCAGTGCTTCCGCCTGGAGCCCCATCCCCACAGGTCCGGCTGCCGATCTGCAACGGAATTGGATTTTGGACAATAAGGGGACACAATTGGGAGACTGTTGTAGGGTGCAGTGAGGGAGAAGAACACGTCTGGAAGCTGATTGGAGGATATTTTGCGAAGTTTGGGATTTCGGATCTTAGAGTCTGTTTTCGGCGTTTCCAGCTGAAGCCCACCCCACCCGGCGGGGCTTGGGATCTGGGTCATTGAACTGGCCGTGGTGTAGAGGCGCCCTCAAGTGGCTGTTGCGAGGGAGCACAGGGAGGGAGCTGTCCAAAGGCTGATACCCTGAGGAGTTAGGTGAATTTCAGGGATCAGAAATTCAATATAAAATTCGCGGATCTGGCTTCCCCCACAGGGCTGGCACCCAGCTACGGGGATCCCTGAGGGCTGTGTTGCACTGCGGGGCTCCTAAGCTTTCTGTGGACCAGATTTGAGCTTGCCAGGTCTGGGTCCCCTGAACTCTGTCGGTCCACACCCCAGACCCACACCTCTTGAGTCTTCAGTGTCTCAGACTTTCCAACCCTGAATCCATCACGCTCTGGGGTCTACCTGGGGTCCTTGAGTGCCCTGGACCTCAACGTTTGCGTTTTATCTTTAATGGTTCATATTGTTTTGTTTTTATTTTCACTTTATCTTATTTTTTACTCTTTTTGACGCCCTGATTGCTAATATTGCATTATCCCCTAGTCTTTTCTCCTAGCGTCTCCCCCAAAGTCCTTTTTTTTTTTTTTTACAGATATTTAGGGATTTTTTTGGTTGTTGTTTTAGATAGTGTTGCAATTGTGACACGTGTATACCTGTATCTCTCTCCCCCCATCTGTTCCCCACCGCTTGCCTATCCTCTTTTTCTTTCTTCCTTTCTTCTTGTCTTTCTTTTTTTCTTTATTATAATTAGTGTTTTTTTTTTTTTCGGTTCTCTCTTTCCCTCTTGTCCCTCATTTTCCACTTATTTTATTTTAATTCAAGTACACAATACGTGCTACAGGGAACACCTCACATTTGCTGGGTTTTCCCATCCTCCACTGCCTCATTTCTGTGTGAACTGATTTAGGCTACCTACACTATCCCTCTTCCCCTGCATCTTGATAACCACTATCATCTACTGTCTCTCCTATATTCCACCCCCCACCTCCCATTCTTTGATCCACAAAGTGTCTAACTCTTAATTTCTAATACCTTTGTTCTGTTTTCTGTCTGTTATCCACTCTTGAAACTATTACCTTTCTTTTCTTTTTCCTTCTCTCATGAAAACAATAGCTTTGTAGTTCATACCATATTCTGCCTATAGTCAGTCATCTACTTCATAAAAGATACTCTACCTACAGCTATAACTCTATACAATCTACATGAATCTAACCTCCATCCTCCCAGATCTCATATTCTTGCTTTGTTAACATACATTACCAATACCACTTTACACTTTACCCTTGCTGACACAATTGCCTTTTCCCAACACTAATACTTTCTTCTAAAGTGAACTTAACCAACAACAAGTAACTTGAGTAAGAAGAAAAAAGTGACAAAGAGAAGATATAACACCTATGCAAAAATAACAACTAATTAACCTCCAAAAGCAGACAAAGAAGCTAAGGAACTGATTAAATTCGTCAAAATAAAGAGATGACCAGAAAGCAACAAAAATCTACAAACCAAACCAATAATCAGGAAAACATGACTGAATCCAATCAACAAACCAATAATCACAAAGGGGAGCAAAACTTGGCACAAGCAATGAAAGAACTCAGAACATTCATCACCGACAAATTTGATGCAGTAATGAAAGAGGTTAACAACATGAAGACATCACTTGGAGGGGAAATTGCAGACATACGCAAAAACATAACAGATATGATGGGAATGAACACCACAGTTCAAGAAATCAAAAATACACTTGCAGCAAATATCAGCAGACTAGAAGAGACAGAGCAGAGAATTAGTGATGTGGAAGACAGTACCTCAGAAATCAAACAGATAGTAGAAGGGGTCAATAAGAAGATAGAAAAAATCCAATTAGGATTTAGGGACCTGAATGACAATGCAAAATGCTCAAACATACGTATTATAGGCATTCCAGAAGGTGAAGAGAAGGGAAAGGGGTCAGAAGGAGTGTTGCAGGAAATAATGGCTGAAAACTTCCCAAATCTACTGAAAGAGACAGATGTACATATCCAAGAAGCACAGCACACTCCACAAGTCATAAACCCCAACAGGCCCACCCCAAGACATATACTTATCAAATTATCCAAGGCTCAAGACAAAGAGAAAATCCTAAAAGCAGCAAGAGAAAAGAAAACCATCACATACAAGGGAAGCTCAATTAGATTAAGTGCTGATTTCTCTTCTGAAACCATGGAGGCAAGAAGACAGTGGTATGATATAGTCAAGGTAC
Source organism: Dasypus novemcinctus (assembly GCF_030445035.2). Classification (NCBI taxonomy): domain Eukaryota; kingdom Metazoa; phylum Chordata; class Mammalia; order Cingulata; family Dasypodidae; genus Dasypus; species Dasypus novemcinctus. The sequence goes on from NC_080676.1 coordinate 143,364,193, forward strand.
TAAAGGAAAAAAACTTCCAACCAAGAATACTCTATCCAGCTAAACTAGCATTCAAACATGATGGAGAGTTCAAAATATTCACAGACAAACAGAAACTGAAAGAGTATACCAACAAGAAACCTCCCCTTCAAGAAATTCTAAAGGGAGTTCTGCAGGAAGAAAGGAAAAAACAGGAAAGGCAAAGTTGGAGGAGAGTATAAGACCAACAACAACAACAAAAAAGACCAAAAAAATATACAAACAAAATATGACAAACACAAATCCAATCAAAATATGGCTAACACAAATAATTCCTTGATAGTAATAACACTGAATGTCAACGGATTAAACTCACCTATCAAAAGATTCAGACTGGGACATTGGATAAGGAAATATAACCCATCCATATGCTGTCTACAAGAGACACATCTTAGACCCAGAGACGCATGGAGATTGAAAGTGAATGGCTGGAAAACAATCATACAAGCTAACAATAACCAAAAAAAGGCAGGAGTAGCTATATTAATATCAGACAAAATAGACTTTAAATGTGAAACAATTGTGAGAGACAAAGAAGGATACTACATTTTAGTGAAAGGGAAAATCTGTCAAGAAGATTGAACAATCATAAATATCTATGCCCCTAAAAAGGGTGCCTCTAAATACGTCAGGCAAACGCTGGAAAAACTAAGTGAAAGAATAGATACATCTATAATTATAGTGGGGGATTTTAATACACCACTATCAACTCTGGACAGAACATCTCAAAAGAGAATCACCAAAGAAACAAAACATCTGAATAGTATATTAGAGGAGCTCGATCTAATAGACATATATAGATCGCTACACCCAAACACAGCAGGATATACATTTTTCTCAAGCGCACATGGATCATTCTCCAAGATAGATCATATGCTAGGCCACAAAGAAAGGCTGAACGAATTCAGAAAGATTGAAATCATACAAAACATTATCTCTGACCACAGTGGAGTCAAGCTGGAGATTTGCAAGTGACAGAAGCCCAGATTTCACACCACGATTTGGAAATTAAACAGCACACTCTTAGAAAAACAGTGGGTCAAAGAGGAAATCTCAAAAGAAATCAATGACTACCTTGAAACAAATGATAATGATAACACAACATACCAAAATTTATGGGATGCAGCAAAAGCAGTACTGAGAGGGAAGTTTATAGCCATAAATTCATATATCAAAAAAGAAGAAAGAGCAAAAATCGAAGAACTAACTGCACATTTGAAGGAATTAGAAAAACAACAACAAAGTAACCCAACAGGAAGAAGAAGGAAGGAAATAACAAAGATAAGAGCAGAACTAAATGAAATAGAAAATAAGAAAGCACTTGAACAGATAAACAAGACCAAGAGCTGGTTTTTTGAGAAGATTAACAAAAATTGACAAACCTTTAGTGAGACTAACAAAGAAAAAAAGAGAGAAGATGCAAATACACAAAATAAGAAATGAGAAAGGCGATATCACCACTGACCCAACAGAAATAAAGACTATCATAAGAGGATATTTTGAAAAACTATATTCCAACAAAAATGACAATCTAGAGGAAATGGACAAATTCTTAGAAACACATAAGCAGCCCATATTGACGAAAGAAGAAATTGATGATCTTAACAAACCAATCACAAGCAGAGAGATAGAATCAGTTATCAAAAATCTCCCAACTAAGAAGAGCCCAGGGCCCGATGGCTTCACAGGTGAATTCTACAAAACATTCCGGAAAGAACTGACACCAATCCTGCTGAAACTATTCCAAAACATCGAAACAGAAAGAACATTACCCAACTCCTTCTATGATGCCAACATTACCCTAGTACCAAAGCCAAACAAAGACATCACAAGAAAGGAAAATTACAGACCAATTTCTCTGATGAACCTAGACGCAAAAATACTTAACAAAATACTTGCTAATCGTATTCAACAATACATTAAACGTATTATACACCATGACCAAGTGGGATTCATCCCAGGTATGCAAGGATGGTTCAACATAAGAAAATCAATCAACGTAATACACCATATAAACAGATTGAAGGAAAAAAATCACATGATTATATCTATTGATGCAGAAAAAGCATTTGACAAAATACAGCACCCTTTCTTGATAAAAACACTCCAAAAGATTGGAATACAAGGGAATTTTTTGAACATGATAAAGAGTATATATGAAAAACCTAAAGCCAACATTGTTTACAATGGAGAAATCCTAGACTCCTTCCCTCTAAACTCAGGAACAAGACAAGGATGCCCACTGTCTCCGCTCCTATTTAACATTGTCTTAAAAGTACTTGCACGAGCACTGAGGCAAGAACCAGAAATAAAAGGCATTCAAATTGGAAAGGAAGAAGTCAAAATTTCATTATTTGCAGATGACATGATCCTATACATAGAAAACCCTGAGAGATCTACAACGAAGATTCTAGAACACATAAATGAGTTTAGTAAAGTCGCAGGTTATAAGATCAATGCGCAAAAATCAGTAGCATTTCTGTACACCAATAATGAGCAAGATCAGGAGGAAATCAAGAAACAAATACCATTCACAACAGTAAATAAAAAAATCAAATACTTAGGAATAAATTTAACTAAAGAGGTAAAGAACTTATACAACGAGAATTATACAAGATTGTTCAAGGAAATCAAAGAAGACCTAAATAAATGGAAGACTATTCCTTGTTCATGGATAGGAAGACTGAACATTATTAAGATGTCTATCCTACCAAAATTGATCTACACATTCAATGCAATCCCAATAAAAATCAACGCAGCCTTCTTTAAGGAACTAGAAAAACTAACTATGAAATTTATTTGGAAAGGAAAGAGACCCCGAATAGCCAAAGACATACTGAAAAAGAAAAACGAAATTGGAGGAATCACACTACCTGACTTCAAAACATACTATAAAGCTACGGTGGTGAAAACAGCATGGTATTGGCATAAGGAAAGACACATAGACCAATGGAATCGAATTGAAAGCTCTGATATAGAACCTCACATATATAGCCACATAATATTTGATAAAGCCACCAAACCCTCTCAATTGGGAGACAGTGGCCTATTCAACAAATGGTGTCTGGAGAACTGGATAGCCATATGTAGAAAAATGAAAGAGGATTACCATCTCACACCTTATACAAAGATCAACTCAAGATGGATCAAAGACCTAAATATAAGAGCCAAGACCATAAAAACCTTAGAAAGCAGTGTAGGGAAACATCTACAGGACCTTGTAATAGGAAATGGATTTATGAATATCTCACCAAAAGCACGAGCAGCAAAAGAACTAATAGATAAATGGGACTTCCTCAAAATTAAAGCCTTCTGCACCTCAAAGGAGTTTGTCAAGAAAGTAAAAAGGGAGCCCACACAGTGGGAGAAAATATTTGGCAATCATATATCTGATAAGAAACTTATAACTTGCATATATAAAGAACTCGTATATCTTGAAAATAAAAAGATAAACAACCCATTTAAAAAATGGGAAAAAGACTTAAACAGACACTTCTCTGAAGAAGAAATACAAATGGCAAGAAAGCACATGAAAAAATGTTCCAAATCTCTAGCTATCAGGGAAATGCAAATCAAAACTACAATGAGATACCATCTTACACCCATAAGATTGGCAGCTATGAAAAAAACAGAAGAATACAAGTGCTGGAGAGGATGTGAAGGAAGGGGAACACTCATCCACTGCTGGTGGGAATGCAGAAGGATCCAACCATTCTGGAGGACAGTATGGCGGTTTCTCAAAAAACTAGCCATAGATTTGCCATATGACCCAGCAATACCACTGCTGGGTATATACCCAGCAGAACTGAAAACAAGGACACAAACCGATATATGTACACCAATGTTCATAGCAGCATTGTTCACTATTGCCAAAAGTTGGAATCAACCCAAATGCCCATCAACAGATGAGTGGATCAATAAAATGTGGTATATACACACAATGGAATACTACTCGGCTGTAAGAACAAACACACTACAAACACATGTGATAACATGGATGAATCTTGAGAACCTTATGTTGAGTGAAGCAACCCAGACATTGAAGGACAAATACTACATGACCTCAATGATATGAAATAAACAAGCTGCCCTAGATAGCAAGAGACTGAACGATAGGCTTACAGGAAATCGGAGGGTGCAGGAAGGATATGAGCCGATGTCTTCAGGGGTGGAACTTAAGACGAGATGGTGGTAAGTATGAACACAAAGAAGAGATAAAATGGGGGCAAGGGGTTGCCTTTGGTTGGGGCTTTACGGGTTTGAGGGTGGCTGGGGAGGGACGGTTGGGTAATGTTGCCCAAAAGTGGGGGGAGGGAGGGGTAGCATACGAACACAGGAGAGGGTTAGGAGGTGGTGGAGAGTAAAATGCCGAGAAAATAATATCAAAATATAATAAAGAGGGCTACCTGTTTAGAATGCTCGGAGGGGAGGGTCTGATGCAGGACGGGCTCCTGGGGAATGTCTAAATGCTCATTCTGCCAGAGTGGGTGACACCATGGGGTAGAATCCCAAGTAGTGAGAGTGGGGGTGGACCCACATCCTGGGGAGGACTAATGCCACCAAATAGAGGGAACTCTATCCCTCGAGAGAAAGGGTGGCTCCCAGGGCATTGGGGCAGATGAGCAAGTTAGGCCCTAAACACTATTCCATCTATCTCTGGAAGTGGCTCCTCAGGAAACGGAGGTTGACTGTCACTGTGGGCACCAAGGTGGAAGGGAAAATGGATGTTAAATGTGTGGAACCAAAGTAAATGGGGGGCAAGGGAGGAGTTTCTTGAGAGTACACAAGGATGGATATAAAACATGTAATATTACACCATAACATATAGGAGATGACAGACAGATAATGTAAACCATAATGTAAAACATAGGAGAACTAAAAATGTAAAGAACTGTGTATCCTAAAGCATGCACCATAATGTAAGCACAGATATTACCATGTTAGAAAGCTAATATCTCAGACTCTGTACATCACCTTAAGTAAATATGATGTGAATAGGGTGTAAGAGTATCACTGTGGAAGGAAAAAGGTGTTGTGGTGGATGTATGGGAGTGCTGTATATTATATATATGCATTGCTGTGGTCTAGGACTCCTACGAAGAAACGCTGAATAATTAGGGGGGGGGGGGGGGGGAAAGGATAGGATGTGGAATTTTTTCAAGTCAACATTCTTTATCTAAGTTCTTTATCTAACTTTATCCAAGTTCTTTATCTATCCTTTAAACCCATCGCTATATGCCATTCCCTAGTAAGGGACCATGACATTATATTGGGCTTCAAATTTCGGGGAGTTCTGGATCACAGAGTGTTTCAACAATGGCAATGGAGGGATACTGGTATGGGATACCAATGACAGGTGATATATGGCTGACAGGGAGCTGTACAGAACATATGTCCAGGGTGCATGGTAATGATTGGATATACTCATAGTGGCAACAATTAAAAACCCAGCAGGGGGGTACTGGGTTCCTGGCCAGTGGTGCTCTGTCGTGGTCCCTAGGGGAGCAGCAATAGTCTCCCAGGTACAGCGGCGGGGACCGGGAGGGAGTGAGGGTTCAACAGTGAGCCCCTGATGCTAATGACTATGCTTGTGAGCTGATAAACCTAAAATAAGAACAAGGCCTAGAGCAACATTGTGCCTGGGAATTTCCTCCTGTCAGCCTTCATGTTACTCAAATGTGGCCAGTCTCGAAGCCAAACTCAGCATGTAAATGCAATGCCTTCCCTCCAGCGTGGGACATGACACCGGGGGATGAGCCTCCCTGGCAACGAGGGACCACTATCAAATACCAACTGATGATGCAACTGGAAAAGGACCTTATATGGAAGGTTCAATGCGGATCAGCAGAATATCCATGTCTACATAAAACAACATGACTTTAAAATGCTGTTTGACCTAAAGTAAGGGGGAAATGGAAAGGAGAAATGAGTTTATATGGCTACGAGTTTCTAAAAAAGAGTCTGGAGGCTGGCAGAAGGATTGCCCTCATGCACAACTGAGCAGAGTCAGAGAGACAGATAAAGCAGATACAACCCCCAGATATTGGTTCCTATGAAGGCTAAAGAGACCCATGAGAGTTATGGTCATGGCCGATGGGGTTTACTACCAGGGCAGATGGCCCCTCTCTGGAAATGGTGTTTATGTGTGATGAATCTGGACTCAGATGGGATCTCCTTTCATAAGACTTTCATACTAATCTGCTGGAGGTGCAGTTAACGTTGGGGTTTAAGATACAGTTAGGGGATTTGAATCTCTGGACTGATAATGTGATAGCCAGGTCCTGAGCCTCAAAAGACTCCAGCACCTACAATCTGATTTATTGGACTTACCACACTCAGCTAAGATGGAGTTGAAGAAGGACAATCACCACACCATGGAGCCTAGAGTGATTACAACTGAAAATGGGAGGATGGCAGCCAGCATCCATGTGGAATCTGAGCCTCCTCTTGACATAGAGGTGCAATGGACACAACCAATCCAATGTCCACATAGAAGAGGTGGCATTGGATTGGGAAAAGTGGACATGGTGGACGATGGGTATGGGGAAGGGCAGGAAGAGATGAGAGGTGGGGGCGTATTTGGGACGTGGAGCTGCCCTGGATGGCGCCTCGGGGGTGATCACCGGACATCGTGGATCCTCACAGGGCCCACTGGATGGAATGGAGGAGAGTATGGGCCATGATGTGGACCATTGTCTATGAGGTGCAGAGGTGCCCAAAGATGTACTTACCAAATCCAATGGATGTGTCATGATGATGGGAATGAGTGTTGTTGGGGGGGGAGAGGAGGGGTGGGGGGGTGGGGTTGAATGGGACCTCACATATATATTTTTAATGTAATATTATTACAAAGTCAATAAAAATAAAAAAAAGAAAAAAAAAAAAGCTGAGTGGTAGGTAAACTGCAGTTCATGATTGTATTTAAAATTTTTATATATGCTTTAAAATTTTCCAAATTTATTCAAAATATAATTTAAAAATTGATTGTGATTAAAGTATAGAATTTTAAATCATCTAATATCTCAATATTCAGAAAAAACTTAGTCAGATATAAATAATTGAAGTTCAAAATATAAATTTTGAACAAAAGATTATCAGATGACCTTAAGAATAGATCAAATAAATCAGTATAGGATATTATAGGAATAATAATAATGCTTTTGAGTTCACATGAGAAACATGCCAACTTGTCCTTTTAGAAATCTATATTTTCATCTTTATTTGAATTATATACCCAGATGTTAAAATATTCCTTTCATTTCACTTTCTCTCCTTTTCAAAAGAAATATTTTGGAAAACTACCTTACTCTCCTCTTTCATAAAATAACTTTTTCTTTGAACATGCATCGAGAAGTAGCTCCTTACCTGCTTATTTGATTTTTAAATGTTCATTTTTCATAAATGGGAGAAAGGTAGAAAGTGAATAATTTGCATGAAAATATACCATTTTTATATCCTTGACCAATATCTATTTTCACTTTATTAAGGATAACTGCTGAATTATCCTTAACCTACTGGTTCATTTCTTTAGCATTTTAGCTCTTAAAATTACGTACTTTTGTAATTTTAAATGCTTATTCTTCTTTCCCTATATATGAACTATTTTATAGTCTTACTCCTTACTATAATCCCTTTTCATAAATTTTGAGAATATCCTAGTGTCATTTGTATGAAAAATTTCCTCCTCATTTGGGTCTCATGAACTATGAAATGCATTTTGATACAAGAAAGATGATAGTTTTCATTTATAATCCACAGAAAGTGAGTTGTCACTGATAATTAGTAAATTGAGAACGATGCTCAGGCATAAATGTTCCCCTCTTTTAATCGTACTATTAGGAATTATATTGATGGGGAGTTCCTTTAAACTCCATGTGATATATGCAATAAATGTCACTTAAAATGTAAGACACCTTATATTTAAAATTTAAGAGCATTCTTTCAGATAGGATTTTTAAAATGTTGTAGTATATTAATGAAAACAAATGAAAATTTTACATATGAATTGCTGAATCTTCAATGTTTAACCTCCCAAACATTATCATTTAATCTTCATCCATTTTTAGAGTTAAGAATAAATGTATGATAGTTTCTAGATCAAAGTTTGGCATATTTAGTTTTTACAGTTTTATCATTTTTATTTCACCTCAATTTAGAAGTTAATGATGTGATGATGTGAATTCTGCTATAGAGAGAGGAGTGTCCTATGTAGGCTGATAAGGACTAGTTACTTCTTAGTGTTGTTAAGGCCTTTTATTTACTTAATTTCTGTCTACACATTCCATTGATCATTTAGGGAAGGTACTTGAAATCTATGAGCTTATTTTTGGATCTGCCTACTTCACTTCATTGTACTATTAAGTTTTATACCATATATTTTTAAGCTCTATAATTAAATGCATGAACATTGAGGATTTTGTGTCCTCTTTTGAATTGATTAATTTGTCATTTGAAATGACTCTGATAGTGTTCTTTACTCTGAGATTAACTTTGTCTGATGCTAATAGAGACTTGGAGCTTTCTTTTGATCACTGTTAACTGTGGTATACCTCTTCTCATCCATTTACTTTGTTTGTTTGTTTGTTTCAGTGGTTCCCTGGACCAGAGAATGAGCCCAGGACCTCCTATGTGGGAAGCTGGTGTACAACCACTGAGTCACATCATCTCCCCTGAGTTGGTTTATTTCATTGCTTATTTTTGTGTTTAGGAGGCACCGTGGACTAAACCCGAGGCCTCACATGTGGAAAGCAGTTGTTCGACCATTTGAGGTATATCTGTTACCCTCCATTTATGTTTTTTTTTTTATTTTCTTTTTAAAGAATCTTCAGATTACATAAATTGTACATAAAATATATAGTAGATTCTCATATGCCCACTGCCTCCCGCCTCACACTTTCCCACATTAACAACACCTTTCCTTAGTGTGATACATTTGTTAAAATTGATGAACACATATAAAAGCATTGCTATTAACCAGGACTATAGTTTACATTATAGTTTATACTCAGTCCTGCACAATTTTGTAAGCTATGACAAAATACACAACAGTCTGTATATGACATTGCAATGTAATGCAGGACAATTCCAATGTCCTGAAAATGTCCCCATATTACACCTATTCTTTCCTCTCCCTCCATTCAGAACCTCTGGTGGCCACAGCTTTTATATAAATTATAAAATTTCTTCCACTTCTAGAATATTCATAATTCTACAATAGAATAATAATAAGACTCACACGGAGAGCTGATGCAGCAAGATGTTGCAACAAAAAGAGACACAGATTCCTGGACCACTGGCAAGAATAGAAGCGGACACAGAAAAACACACAGCAAATGGACACAGAGAGCAGACAACTGGGTGTGGGGGGGGGGAGAAGGAGAGGGAAATAAAATAAATAAATCTTTAAAATAATAATAAGAAGAAGACGACTTTTTTAGTCCATTGTTCATTCCCCAATCTTGAGAATTTGGGGATGGTGATGCCCACTCTGTTTCTATTTGAAAGGGGGTTTAGATCCCTTGGTGCTGCATGGGGCATGACTCTTGGGGAAGAGCCTCCCTGGCACTAAGGGATTATTACCAAGCACCAACTAACAATGCATCTTGAAAAATACCTTGACCAAAAGGGGTAAATATTAAACACAAATAAGTTTTTATGGCTAAGAGATTTCAAAGTGAGTCTAGAGGTCATTCCAGAGGTTACTGTTATGTATGTCTCAGCATGATCTCATTGACTGCCACAGTAAACAGTGCTTCAAATAGTAGGGGTCCTAAAGGCTCTGGAGACATCCAGACACTATAAGCAGATCATACAAGCTCAGGACTTCAGTACCTCGCTAGTGGGCCTTACTTTGGAATTTATGCTCTCCAGTGTGACAGAATGGTACTCATTTATAGTTTCCCTACACATGGCTCTTCTGCCCCTTTTTATTTAAACCTATAATTAACATCCTACTTGTTAAATGTATGTCCCAGAGATTTAAATCTTTGGCCCATTCATGTTCTGGTTGAGCACTGAGCTCAGCAAAGTTGCAACACTTACTCTCTAGCTCACTGAACTCACCCAGGACAACTAACAAGGAGTTGATGATGGACAATGCCCATCCCAGGGAACACTGAGTGTCTGTAACTGCAAGGAGGATAGATATATTTACTTTTAATATTATAGTGTCTTTATATTTTAAGTGACTTTCTTGCAGCAGCACACAGTAGAGCCTTGCTTTTTTATACAAGTTGACCATTTCCACAGTTTAAACAATATTTTTAAACCATTATGTATATATATATATAATGTAATAATAAACTTTATTTTTAGAGATGTTTTAGATTTACAGAACAATTATACAGAAAGTGCAGGGATTTTCCATATAACACCCCCCACATGCCCATACACATAGTTTATAGTATCATATCTGATAGGAAATATGCTATTTTACTCACGTATTTTCCTCTATAGACAATAAGTCTTGTTCTCTCTTTCCAATACTTTTTTTGTCACTCATTGCAAAAAATTTGATTATGAGAGTTTTTGGTGTAATTTTCTTCATGTTTGTTTTTCTTTGGATTCTTGAGTTTCTTGTATCTATGGATTTAATCATTTTTCAAATTTGAAAAATTTCAACCATTATTTATTAAAATAAGTTTTTGTGCTCTTCCTGCTCACTCTTCTTTGGGAACTTCAATTACATTTAAATATTAGGCAACTCTAAGTTGTTCCACAGCACAGTGATTTTCCTTATCATTTTTTCTAACTTTTCTCACTGTGACTTTCAATTTTGGATGGTTCCTATTTTTATGTTTCCAAGTTAATTAATCTTTATTCTTTAAATGTCTAAGCTTTATTTTTCCTTCTTAGTGCTTTTTTTTTAGTAAAAAATGTACTTTTTTTAAAAAAAGATTTTATTAATTTATTTGTTTCTCTCCCCTTCTCCCCCGCCACCCCGGTTGTCTGTTCTCTGTGTCTATTTGCTGCGTCTTCTTTGTCTGCTTCTGTTGTTGTCAGCGGCGCTAGACTCTGTGTTTCTTTTTGTTGCATCATCTTGTTGCGCACGTCACTCCTTGCGCGCATCAGCACTCCTTGCGTGCATCAGCACTGCACATGGGCCAGCTCCACAAAGGTCAAGGAGGCCCAGGATTTGAACCGCAGACCTCCCATGTGGTAGACGGACGCCCTAACCACTGGGCCAAGTCCTCTGCCACATTGTACTTTTTATTTCTAGAACTCTGAGTTGGGACTGTTTAATCTTCCATGTCCCTACTTAACTGGTTCAAGCTTTCTTCTGGCTTCTTATATCTATGTAATGCAGTTACAATAACTGTTTTAATATCCCTATGACTTATTTGACATCCGTGATTTCTGATTTAGCATTGATTGATTTTTTCCCCCCAGAAATTAACTCTATTTTCCTGCTTCTTTGCATGTCTGGTAACCTTTGATTGATGACATACATCAATTTATCTTTTTCAATCCTGGATATTTTGTATTTCTATAAATATTGCTGGTGGATTCTTAGTGTTCTGGAATTTTGTTAACCAATTTGTCAGATATTATTTTTTAAGGTTTGTTAAGCAACCCAGAATAGCATTTAATCTATGGTTAATTTTATCTATTTACCATAATTCATAACAAGATAAGACTCTCATGAATTATCGAGGTTTCCACTCTAGCCTGTGAGAATAGGCACTATTCCCTGTACAGTATAAGCTGTTTCATGTAATCTTTTTGAGTGATGCTTTCTTTGGTTGCAGATAGTTTCAAACATATATATTGAACAACTAAAAAGCCAAGAAGTGCTTTCTGCAGAGTTCCAGACTTTTCTTTCTGTAAAGTATCCTACTTCTTTGTAGTCTGCCTTTGGAATTAGTTACCTTGTCCTCCAGAAACCAGTTCAACTCAGTGAGACTACTCTGCTTCACCTTGTTTGCCCTTCCTATGTGACAACCTGGAAAATTTCTTCAAAGTGTGGTGAAACTGGTCTTTACAGATGGAAAATCTGGGGTATATATCTCAGAATTGATTCAGTTTTTGACAACTTTTAATAAATCAGGATCATATTAACACCAATCCTCTTGAGGTTTGAAAGAATTGCTTTACTTTTTATTTTACTTATGGAAATGTAATGATTATGAATAATACATCTTTTCAAAAGAAATTATTGAAAATGAATGTGATCCATAGGTTCCAGAAAAGGAAAAAAATAACATTTTTCTTAAACCAAATGTATTTTTTAATGGAAATGATTCAAGGAATTTAAAATTATTAACTTAGAGCAAAGACTTGCTAGGACAAATTTAATAGTCAATTAATCTATTAATGACACTAAAAGAGACTTGATAATCATTAAATTATGGAAGTCTCAATTATCCTATCAGGCCATAGAACTGGAAAAGGTAATATTAGTTGCTACAAGGTAACCTAATTCCTTTTAATCCTCCTGCAATCTGGCCCACTCTATAATCATATCACATGGATACTATTAATGAAGGCTTACTTAGCCATATTTTATAAAGTGATCAATCATCAGCAAGCATAATACAACTAATTTACTCAATTATATATACATATATATGTATATCTATATATAGGCTTATGTTTGAAATTACTTTTGAGCTACTATCAATTGGATGTATGCTCAAGTCACATACTTGAAAACTGAATTGACACTAGAATTACCTAGAAACTGGAATTTAATGTTGAGCTTACTATTTTCTGCCACCCTCAATTTCCCAAGTATACTACTTCTTCATTTCTAGTTCTAAGTCAGATAAGGCATTTTGGGAATATTTTTTGTTTTTATAATGACCTTTATTTTTAGAGAAGTTTTAGATTACAGAAAAGTTACATCAAAAGTATAGGGGATCTACAACAAAGTTTCTAGAACTAATAAACAATTTCAGCAGAGTAGCAGGATACAAGATTAATACACAAAAATCAGTAGTGTTTCTATACACCAGCAATGCACAATTTGAGGAGGAAGTCAGGAAAAAATTCCATTTACCATAGTTACTAAAAGAATCAAATATTTAGAAATAAATTTAATCAAAGCTGTAAAGCATTTGTGTTCAGAAAACTATAATGCATTGATAAAAGAAATTTTAAAAGGCCTAAATAAATGGAAAAACATTCCTTGATCAAGGATTAGAAGACTAAATATCCTTAAGATAGCAATTCTACCTAAATTGATCTACAGATTCAATGCAATTCCAATCAAATTCCACCAGTATTTTTAAAACCAATAGAAAATGCAATTATCAAATTATTTGGAAGGGTAAGGGATCCCAAATAGCCACAAACAACATAAAAAGCAAGAATAAAGTTGGAGGACTCTCACTTGTGAACTTTAAATCATTTTACCTAGCTACAGTGGTAAAAACTGTGTGGTACTGGCATCAAGAGTCACATAGACACGGAGAACAGACAACTGGGGTCGGGGGGAAGGGGAGAGAAATAAATAAATAAATAAATCTTAAAAGAAAAAAAGCTAGATCCATAAAGCTCCTAGTAGAAAATGTAGGGAAACATCTTCAAGACCTGGTGGTAAGTGGTGGATTCTTAAACCTTATACCAAATGCATGAGCAACAAAAGAAAACATAGATAAATGGGATCTCCTCAAACTTTAACACTTTTGTGATTTAAAGGACTTCATCAGGAAGGTGAAAAGGCAACCCACTGAATGGGAGAAAATATTTGGAAACCACATATTCAATTAGGTTTGATTTCCGTTCTATATAAAGAGATAATATAACTCAACAATATAAGAACAAGAAATTCAATTTAAAAATGGGCAAAATACTTAAATAGACATTTCTTCAAAAAGGAAACATAAATGACCAAAAAGCATATGAAAAAGTATTCAGTATCACTTAGCTATTAGGGAAATGCAAATAAAAATGACAATGAGATATCATCTCTCACTGCATAAAATGGCCATTACTGAAAGAAAAGAAAAAGAAAATGATATTTACTGGGAGGGTGTGGAAAAATAGGATCATTCCTTCGCTGTTGGTGTGAATGTAAAATGGGGCAGCCTCTGAGGAAGACAGTTTGGCCATTCTTCAGGAAGCTAAATATAGAACCAACATGTGATCACAGCAATTCCTCTACTAGGAATGTATCCAGAAGAACTGAAAACTGTGATGCAAACAGACATTTGCACACTGATGTTCATAACAGCTTTATTCACAATTGCTGAAAGATGGAAACAAAATAAGTGTCCATCAAATGAAGAATGGATAAAATAAATGTACTATAGAGATACAATGGAATACTTAGCTGCTGTAAGGACAAATGACATTGAGACATATATGATAACATAAATGAACCTTGAGGACATTATGCTAAGTGAAATAAGCCAGACACAAAAGGACATATATAGCATGGTCTCACTGAAAGGAGCTAAATAAGAAGAATTAATGCATGGACTTAAAACCTAGAGTATAGGTTTTTAGGATATAAGAGGAGTGCTGTGAAGGAGTACTGATGCTTAATGTGTGTAGAAGTTTTAATTAACTTGATTGCAAAAATATGGAAATGATAGAGTTGATGGTAATACATTATAGTGACTAGAACTAACACAGCTGGTTTATAAATGGGATTGTGGCTGAGAAGTGTAATTCAAGGGTGTAAATGACAATTGAAAGAAAGCTAGTGGGAAGCGGACTTGGCCTAGTGGTTAGGGCGTCCATCTACCACATGGGAGGTCCACGGTTCAAACCCCGGGCCTCCTTGACCCATGTGGAGTTGGCCCATGCACAGTGCTGATGTGTACAAGGAGTGCCCTGCCACGCAGGGGTGTCCCTTGCATAAGGGAGCCCCACGTGCAAGGAGTGAGCCCTGTAATGAGAGCTGCCCAGCGTGAAAGAAATTTCAGCCTGCCCAGGAATGGTGCCTTATGCACAGAGAGCTGACACAACAAGATAATGCAACAAAAGAAACACAGATTCCCGTGCCGCTGGCAACAACAGAAGCAGACAAAGAAGACAACGCAGAAATAGACACATAGAACAGACAACTGGGGTCGGGGGGGAAAGGGCAGAGAAATAAATAAATAAATCTTAAAAAAAAAAAGAAAGCTAGAGAATAATCTAGGGACTGAATAACATAGTGACCTCAGAATAGATGAGGACTATAGTTAACAATACAAGTACAAGAATGTCCTTCTATGAACTAGAACAAATAAACATTATTGCTGCAAAGTGGTAAGAATGTGGAGAAGCATGGGAAAAATACAATTAATGTAACCTATGGACTATAGTTAACAGTGCTACTATTATATTCTTGCAGCAATGCCAAAGATGTACTGTGTTAATAATAAGGGGGTATGTATAAAATATACCAAATACATGTTAGAAACCATAGATAGTGGTAATAGTCTGATGATATTATCTCATAATGTGCAACAAATATTACACAACAATTTAGTGCATTGATGGAGAGGTGTTGTATGGCAATTCCACACATGTTCATGATTTTTTTTTGGTAAGTGCATAGCTTCTCTAACAAAAATATATTTAAAAAAAAAAACAGAAAAAAGTATAGGGGATCCCCATATAATGCAACACTACCCCTCCCACACTTTTCCCTAATAATAACATCTTACATTAATGTGGTACATTTGTTACAATTGATGAACCAATATTGAAGCACTGGCACTAACCAAGTTCTATAAATTACATTACGGTTTACACTTAGCACTGGACAGTTTTATAGGTTTTGACAAATTCTATAAAGACCTGTATCTGCCATTGCATGATATCTGCTTAATAAGTCCTATGCTTTATTTTATTAGTCAGCCAACAGGGGTGCTGATGCACAGTACCAGATATCTGTTGGCTTTTATAAAGGGTATTTATTCGGGGTAGAAGTTTACAGTCAGAAGACCCTAAAGATTAAGTTACTTTCCTCACCAAAATTTGTTGCTACCTGTTGGAGAAGGATGGCTGCTGTTCTTTGTGAAAGTTTGACCATCCTCTTCCTCTTAAGACTGCCTAGTCCCAGCTTCTCTTGATCTCAGCTGTAGTCTAGTGTAAGGCTCAATTCTCTCTTTAGGGCTCCAGCATACAAAACTACACACTCTGTGTTCTCCTTCTGCATGTATTTGCTTCCCAGTCTTTGAGCATCCATTTATATAGCCCACAAAGGAGGGGTGGGCAGGTAGGTGGGGCAAGCTGGGACTTAATCCAGTTACCCTAATGATATGGTCAAATAAAAACCCTACTCTTGATTTAATAAAGTAAAAGTGAAACCTCTGAGTCTAATACAATCTAATACACCAGAGAAGCAGACCAGTTCAAACACAATTCCAATTATCTGTTTTTGGAATTTATAAACAATACCAAACTACCACACCTATAGTCCACCTCTTTTTCACTCCCCTTGCCCTCAGAACTTCTGGTAACCACCGTCTTTAGAGCAATGTTACTTGTTCTTCCATTGCTAATATAACAATAAGTCTACTTTCTCTGTGGTTGCATCCTTCTTTTATGTTTGTTCATTCCTCAATCATTTTGGGAAATTTTTTAATATTAGTGATTTCAGAAAAGTGGACAATGTAATTTATCATACAAAATAACATATTTTATCATTGTGTTGTTAGACTATGATGTATTTTAAACTGCAATCAAAGGAGAAATTAAATCAAGAACATGTTAATTGACAGACATTTTTATTCATTTACTTTCTTCTAATTTTATTTTTCATATTTATTTAGTTATAACTGTAAGATTGACAATTACTTTATAGATTTCAGATTTTCACATCAAATAATAAATCAGGAAATTGTTACTAAAATAAGAATAAATATGTCTAACAACATTTCATGTTATTTTTAATGTTTACATTTTAAGTCACTAAAAATGCATATATAGAAAATAATTAAATATAGAATAGAGAATATAGACAGATATGGAATACTCCTAGCACAACTTTGTCTGGGTTTTTGGTTTATGTGTGTGTTTATATCCGAGCAAATGATTTAAACTCTGTTGCAGTATTGTCAGATAATTCTGTATTAATTTTTACAGGGTCACCAGGCCAGATTTTCATGTGGAGAATAGAGCAAGACATTTTAAAAAAGAATAAATAAATGAGTATCCTTTTCCCAAAAATGAATTTCCTGAATTCATTAAAAACCATTTTGTTTAAGATAAGTTTTCTTCAGTGGTTGAACTGGATACAGCCTTTTATTTGGAAAATGAACTATGAGTATATTGGGGGAGTCAGAGGAATTAGGGATTTGGTTAGATCTCAAAAGGGAGTAAAAAATATTTTGTAAGAAAGAAGCTTGCCTATCATTCTCAAAATCATGGGCATCCCTGTAAAATATCCGAAGAACCAAAAAGTCACACTAAATTTCTGGAAAACATGTGTGTGATATTCAATTAAATTTTGCATTTTAATTTTCAATAAACTGCTATATTGGTTCTTAGTATCTTCTAATGAAAATTAATTTTAATCTTATTATGCTTCTTGCTATTTCATTTATATCTCAAATATATAGGTTTGAATTTGTCACATATTTTCTGCACTAGGCCAGATAAATATTTGAGGCTTTGCCAATCATATAATTCCTGTCACATAATCATAGTTACCATTGTAGGTCAAAGCAGCAGTTGACACTATACATAACAAACACGAGTTTGACTATGTTTTGTAAATTTTTATTTCCAAAGTAGGTTCCAGGTGGAATTTGGTCCATGGGCTCTAGTTTGTATACGAAATGTTAGCAATTAATAGACATGATTCTCAAGAAGAGTGTACTTGGGTTATTAAATGACATGATGAACAAAAATCATAATCCATATTCAGAGTGTTTAGCACTTTTTCAAATGAGACCATAAATTTGCCCTTATATAATGCTATGGAAAAGATATTTGGAAATAGCAGCAATTACCTTAGGCAAATTAATACACTTCTTTTTTTTAATTACTTTCCTTAATATTCTAGAGCAAATTAATTCAAATATGAGTTTTCATATGTGCTTAAACTGTGTAACAATGATTAATTAAAATTATGAATTTCTTTCATATTATAACCCATGAATTTTATTGTGTTTATATGGTTTGTTATACATATAAGACTCCCTGCTACTCTCCTGTTTATTTTATACTTACAATTTTTCATATCAAATATTACAATATTTTTATATATAAAATATACAGACATCTAAAAAATTGATTTTTTAGAGCAACAATAAATTCAGCAAAAGTTAAAAAGCAGAAAACATTGCTTACAAATGATATTTAGCCTCATTTAAGATAACTATTCTCATGTTCTGGCTCGCTTGACTAACCATCATCAAAATCAAATCTTAGGGGTATGCTCCTGGTATGCACTGCTATGTGAAGATATTTTGGGGTGAATCTTCTCCCTAAATGAAGTCCGGCATGATTCCAGCTTGGATTTGCTGGAATTTAATCCTATTTACAGTGGGGAATCTGAAAATGGACAAAATAAAAATTCTAAAATTGGAAATTACATAACTAAGTTTAATAAATTTTTAATAATGTATATTAGACAAGGTAAAAAAAGATTGTTGAAGTGGAATAATGGTCAATAGAAAATGTCTGTATGCAGAACAAATAACAAAACATTTGAAAATACATAGAAAAATGTATAAAATATATGGAAAATAGTGTAAAAAGTCTAGCATTCATGTAATTAAATTCCCACAGGGGAATAAATCATAAAAGGGTAAGTTATATTAAAAAATGTAATGGCTGAGAATTTTACAAAACTAATAAGAAAATCAAGTCACAGATTTAATAAATCTATGCTGATTAAATACGAGAAATTAAAACCTAGGTACTTCATATTAAAGAGAATCAAACCCAAAAATCCAGTGTAAAAACAATAAAAGAAAAAATAGAAAATGATTAGATATAGATCCATATATATCACTATTTACATTAACTACAAAAGGAATGAATAATCCATTTAAAAATCAAAACATGTAAGACTACCTGCTGTTTTTAAGAACTAAGATTTACATAAAATAATGCATTTATTTTTAAAATAAAAGGGTGGGGAATCATGTATTAAGCAAATATAAGAGCAATATATACAAGTACATGTACATAAACATATATAAAGCACTAAAATATTATAAAGATAAATATAGATGCATACTAGAATAATTTAATATGTTTTCAAAAAATAATAGGACATTCAGACAAAAGCTCAGTTATGCTGTAGCATATCAGAATAACAAAGGTTATATGATTTAAATGACTTTTATGGAAAAGTGCACCAAAAACCTTAATTAAATAATATTTCCATGCTAATATGAAATATGTTTAAAAATTGATCATAAAATTGGGATAAGCACAATTAATTTCCAAGGATTGTAATGATTTATTTATGTTTCCTTTACAGAGTGGAACGATAAAAATGGAAACGCTAAAAGTAAATGACTCACTGAATTATATTATATTTGAAAAAAATGAATCAAAAAAAAGCTAAAGGAAGAAGGTACTAGAGTTAATAAATTAATTCAGCAAAATTACAGAGCAGATAATCAATACAAAAATTAGCTGTGTTTCCATATACCAACAATTAACAATCCAAAAAGGAAATTAATGAAACATTTCAATGTATAATAGTGTCTGTGATGGTTAAGTTCATGTGTCAACTTGCCTAAGTTATGGTGTCCACTCATATGATTAAGCAAGCACTGGCCTGATTGCTACTGTGAGCATATTTTGTGGATTTAAATCATCAGTAAATTGATTGCATCTATGGTTGATTAAATATACAATCAACTGAGTAAATTGCCTTCAGCAATGAGAGAAGTCTTACCCAATCAGTTGAAGGTTTTAGAGGGAAAATTGATTATTTCAGCAATCAGAAGGAAGAAGCCAGCCAGCTTCCCTGGGAAATTTATGAAAAACCTCCATCAGAGTTCTCAGCTTTCAGTCTGCCCTATAGAATTTGGACTTGCCCATCCACACAGTCACAGGAGCCAATTCTTATAATAAATTCCATAGTACTTACACACACCATACACATACAAATATTACATGTACATCCTGTTTGTTCTGTTCACTGGAAAAACTTGATTAATACATCATCCAAGATAAATACCTAGGAAAAAAATAATGAGAGTTGAAACTGGAAACTGTTGCTGAAAGAAATTAAAGAAGACCTAAGTAAATGGAAAGTGATGCTGTTTTCATGGCTAGGAAGAATTAATAATTTTAAGGTGATGACTCATCTTAAAGCACCCTATCAAAATTCTAATGGGAAAGTGGATCCTCAATGTTTTATAGAATTGCAAGGGGCCCTGAAGAGTCAAAACAATATTGAAGAAGAAAAAAGATAGAGAACTCAAGATTTCTCAATTTCATAATTTACCACAAAACTACATAATTAAAAAGTGTTATATTGACACAGGTGTATATTGAGAGAGACCAGTGGAATAGAATTCAGAATTCATAATAAACCCATACATGTATGGATAGTGGATTTTTGACATGCATGCCAAGACCATTGAATAGGGGAAAGAATTTCTTCAACTAATGGTGCTAGGACAACTGGCTATCCACATGCTGAAGAATGAACTAGGATGCCTACCTTACACCATATCCATTTATTCTAAGTGGATCGATGAATAAATAAAAGAGCTACATATAGCATTCCTATAAGAAAACGTGTTTAAATTATCACAACATTGGGTTTGCCAATGGATTCTTAGATATGACACCACAAATAACAGACACAGAATAGATACAGACTAGGAGAAAATATTTGCAAGTCATATATTTGATAAAGTTATAATGTCAAGAATACATAAAGAATACTTATAAATCAACAACTAAAAAAAAACCAGGCTGATTAAATAATGTGAAAAGGTCTTGAATAGACATTTTTCAAAGAAGATATACAAATGGCCAACAAGTAGCTGAAAAGTTTTTTCAACATCATTACTCATTAGGGAATATACAAATGAAAACCACAAGAAGATACCTCTTCATATCCACCAAAATGGCTAGTCTCAAGCTGACAAAAAGGAAAATAACAAGCATTGGAAAAAATGTGGAGTAATAGGAGACCTCACAGGTTTCAGGTGAGAAATTAAAATGCCACAATTTTCATGGACAACAGTTCACTGGTTCCTAAAAGAAATAAACATAGAATTACCATATGACCCACCAATTTCATACCTACATATATAGCATGAAAAGTTTCAAGCAGGTATTCAAATAAATACTTGTTTACAAATGTTCATAGCAACACTACTCAAAATAATCGAAAGGAGAGAACAACTAAAATGTCAATGGATAATGAATAAGCATATTGTATGATATCATTTGTATGAAATATCCAGAGTGATTAAAAAGCAGAGTTTGGGGAAGGATGGTGTGGAGTGTTCTTTCAGGGTGCAGAAAATGTTTTGGAACTAGATAGAGGTGGTGTATTAGCCAAAAGTGGTACTGATGCAAAGTACCAGAACTCTGTTGGTTTTTATAAAGGGTATTTATTTGGGAAAAAAGCTTACAGTTACAAGGCCTAAAGAGTCCATCTCAAAGTACCATAAGAGGTATTTTCTAACCCAAAGTCTGTTGCCACATATTAACATAAGATGACAAGAGATATCTGCAAGTCTTCAGCCATCCTCTTTCCTCTAAAGGCTCTGTGGGTCCAGCTTCTTGTGATCTCAGCTGTAGTCTGGCATAAGGTTGGTCTCTTTGTCTGGGAGTCATTTCTTACTGGGCTCAGCTGCTCTGGTCTCTTCACAAGGTCTACTAAAAACTATCAGGCAAATGACTCATCTCTTTTCCTGGGGCCTCTTCCATGTCTATGGAGCTGTCTCTCTCTTCCATGTATCTTCTCTGTGTTTCTACTCTGTGCTCTTGATTGAGCATCTGTTTATATAGCCCACGAAGGTGGCAGGGATGCCCTAAGGATGTGGTTGAATCAAAGCCCTAATCTTGATTGAATCAAATAAATCTAAAGACTTTGAATTTAAATCAATCAAAGGGTGTCATGCCTAGAGGAACAGATCAGTTTACAAACATAATCTATATCTCTTTGGGAATTCATAAATAGTGTCAAATTACCACAGGTAGTGATTGTCCAACAATGTGAATGCAGTAAATGCCAGTGAATTGTACACTTTAAAGTGGTTAAGTTTATGATATATGAATTTCACCTCAATCTCAAAATCTAAAAATACAAGTGAATTTTATTATATGCCAATTATACCTCAATTAATAAAATAATGGAAAAAACAAAGGAATCTATACATCTAGTTGATTTAACTAGTGAATACATCCAATTATTAAAGAAAAGAAATAAATAACAGATTTATAGAAATGTTTCTGGGATTTCAAAAGAATGAAGGAAAAAACAACCTGTTTTTTGAAGATGAAAATAATCCTGATGCCGTAATTTGGAGAAAATATTACATTAAGAAAAAATATATGGAAATGGCTGAAAATTTGCCCAGTGATTTCAATAAATAGGTTAGAAAGCAATATTCCATATATGCAAATTTCTTTATTCTCTGGGGGTGGAGTTCATCACTAGGGAAAATAATGGTCATTTTCAATAGCTTGTTATTTGGAAAAAAAAAGAATTTCTATGTCAACCATCAAAAATAATCAATTCTCACTGGATTAGGTATTAAGCATGAAGTCTTCTTTTAAAGCACCACTTAGGGGAATATATTTATGATTTTCAGAAGAGAGTAATTTCCTTAAAATGATAGAAATTGTTCTAACCAAAGAGGACAATGAGAACATCAGAATGTGAATGATCAATTTTATTTTTTAAAGTTTATTTTTCACCAAATGTACTAAAAAGAAAGTGAATCAGTGCTGAACAGAAAGTGATGCAAATCTATATGGGATATTTGTAAACCAAGAAGATAAGTACAAACAACCCCCCAAAATGGATTCAGAATATGATTAAGCATTTCATAGAATAAATACAACAAATTGGCAATAAATCTAGTAAGAGATAAGAGATGTTGATCTTCCTCATTAAGGAATATGATACAACTGGAAGAGTGGGCATCATCAACCAAAATCATCAACATAGAGAAGCAAACATAAGGGGGAATGCAACTATGGACTAATATAGACATTATTATTCTAGTAATGGAAGAACTTGTAATAGTTAATGTAAAGACGGTGTTCACCAAAAGTTCTGAGAGAGGGGAGAAGGAACAAGAGGAATAACATGGGCCATTTTTGAGACACTGGGATTGTTCTGCTTGATATTATAATAAAGGATAACAGCTATTATATATTTTGTCATAAACTATAAAATTGTGCACTGCAAGGTGTAAAACATAATGTAAACTATAGACCATGGTTAGTAGCAATGCTTCAATATATGTTCATCAATTGTAACATATGTACCACACTAATGAAAGATGTTGTTAACGGAGGAAAGTTTAAGAGGGGGAGAGGATGAGGTATATGGAAATCCCCTATATTTTTTTATGAATTTGTTATTAAAGTATATCATTCATACATGAACACGCATAAACAATAAGCGTATAGTAAAGATTTTGAACTTTACATCACACAGGGGTCTCATACATCACCCCTCCTCCAACACTTTGCATTGTTGTGAAATGTTTGTTACAAACTATGCAAAAGCATTGTCAAAATATTACTACCAACTAAAGTCCTTATCTTATTGGTGTATTTTTCCCCCAACCCACACTATTTAAATATATATATATATAAAAATATATATATATTTTGTTTTAGATGTTATGGAAAAAAATGTGCCAAATGTATGCTATGGACAATGATTGGTGGTAATAGTCTGATGATATTATCTCATAATCTGTAACAAATATTCCACCATGGTGTGGTGTTGTATGAGAAATCTACACACCTGTATGATTATTTTGCAAGTTCACAACATCCCCTATATTTTTGATATAACAATTATGTAATCTAAAGCTCCTTTAAAATAAAGAAAAACATTATTTAAAAAAGTAATATTCTCAGCATACTAATTTTCATAATAAACTGCCCAATGTAGTAGAAAGTTCTTAAACCAGATTCTTAGAATTTATCCTTCATAGTCTCTGACTTTTTATTTAACTGACTTGATGCTCTTTGACATGATCAAACTTTTTCTAGTGGTTCACAAAGGATCGTTGGACTCTAACTCTCTCAAAGAGTAACTACTAAGATAAAATTTTGTGGTATCATAATGCTATATTGAAAGTCATAAAGAGTTTTTAAATTAGTACAGACTAAGAAACATGAAGTTTTCATTGTTTTTTGCTCAGGTTTGGGTATCCAAGTGGGAGACACAAAACATGAAAGTATGTGTCAAATAACAAAGAGAATTTTGTCCCTGATCATTCTGTTATTTAGTCAAATTTAGATAGTTCAAAAGAAAGATGCTTTCTAGTATTTGGATAATGCTGTAAAGTATATAAAGAAGCATAAAATGCCTCCACATATATTGTTATTAATGGTGCACTACAGAATTCTGTCTTATTATGTTTAAGATACAAAAAGGAGCTTTGATAACATATCTCTTAAGTGTGACAGCATAGAATTGCATTTTTACTCCTAAAAGCCTTCACAACAATTTGATGAGATTAAATTTGCACCTTTCTAAATACTTTAGCTATTAACTTCAATTCATATTTTATTTTGTATGAACAAAGGAAACCAAGTGCAACTTTTAAGCCCTTTCTTCTCTTTGATAACAGTACAATAATTGAAAGAAAAATCCAAAAGCACTGAACTAATTGGATACAACTGGCTGTATTCATTTCCCTTCTTAGGTATCAAGCACTAACCCCTGGTTCAGCAAAGCTCATCCTCTGGAGCCACATCTGAGAAAGAAACGGAAAACATAAACTATGTCTTTGATTTCTGATCACTATTTTATCTGTTTTCCATGGAATTTCTTTGGGGTCCAAGAGAGCTAAGATTACATTTTCAGAGGCTTTTGTAGGTTCTGTTATTATGATTTGTTGGTTTATTTGTTTATGCAACACAGTACTCACAAAACAGATAACAGGCTTCCAATTTACTTGCTTTTAAAAAGTTTCATGTGAAATTGAAAACAACAAAGGTCATATCTTTGTGCAGTTGGTTTATATTGTTGTATGTCTACTTTTCATCTTTGGAAACTCCAGTCTTTTATTTTAGTGACCTTTGTACTCTGCCATCCCTCTTTGTTAACAAGATGATGGCAAACAGGGTTTCAAAGTGAGATTTAGAGATGAAACAGCACTCTGGATGGATGGAATAGGAAAAGGGGCCACTTTTGGTGCCAAAGCTCTTGCATAGATGCTTAATTTGGTGAAAAGACTCTGCCTTTGTATGAAGTAAAAGGTGCACTTTCCTTTTAAGATCAACACAGCCTAATCCCAGACCTCAACGCCTGTGGAATTGAACTGAGGCTAGATTTCAGCCTTACTTGTCTTCTTCTCTGAGGTATTTGCGCAGTTCAGAGCTCAACTGTCCTTGCTGAAATGGCATTGAAATCATCTGGAACAATTTGCTTCAATGATAAAGCCATTCACTGAATTTGATACTTGTCAATGAACTGGCTCCCAAGTTTGAGCTGAGGAACTGGAGAAAAGTTGGGGGACATAGCATTACATACTGTGCAAGCTGCTTCTTTAGAGAAGAGCCACCACCTCTTAAAAATTCACCTAAGTTCCTCAGTGGAACTTTACTAAAAGTGACAAGAAGCAGAAAACCATTTGTGTTTAGCCAGTCTTTTACTGAAAAAATCAGCAATCCCTGATAATATTATTGAAGGTGTCCAACTCCAGCAGCAATTGCTGTGTCCTTACTGTAGCCTGCTCCCTAAGCTCCTCAGGCAAATCCACATTTTTTTTTATACAGAATTTTCCTACAACATTTTACTGAACTCTTTATTGGTTAGGATACAGACTAGGCTATACGCACAAAGGAGACCAAAACATAGCGACTTGCATGGTATATGAATTTATTTCTCTATTATCTACCAAGTCATGCTAGATGGACAGAGGCAGGCATGGAGACTCGAGGGTGTTGGAGATACAGGCCCTCTGTAGAATGGGTTGCTGGTCCACATGGCTGCAGTTAGCTTATCACGACATCTATATTGTAGTTCATAGAGAGGGGCAAAAGAGATGGGAAAGTACACCTTTTCTCTTCTAAAGACATTTATCATAACTGGCATATGCTACTTCTGCTCTAATGCAAGAAGTCTAGAAATTAGTCCCTAGTGGACATATATGTATCTGGTTAAAAAATCTCCTTTCTATAATAGAAAGGAAGATACATGTTGGGGTAAACACTGACAGCCTAATTCAAACTATTATCAGGTTATATGATATTACAATATATAAGAAAATACTAATATGTATTTACATATTACATTTTCTTACAATATGTAAGAAAATACTAATAACACTTTTTTCTCCAAATTTTTTCCAAATTAAATTCAGAGATAAAAGGTCAGTTTTCATTAAAGATATAAGGATACATATGTATAAACAATTCATGAAATTGATGAAAATATTATGCTAAAATTTGAATTTAAATAAAGTGACTTGTTTATAATTGAGTACCTCTAAGTGAATATCTATTCATTTCCTTCAACATGAACCCTTCTGAATCTGCCAGCCTCGAACCCCCACCAACAGCCAACTGCTTGGTTAATGTCCTATAAAAGGCAAACTTATAACCATGAATAATTTGGATTTTGGCAGGAAAATACATAGGCACTATTATATTCAACATGCTAGTGATAAATTATCTTCTGTAATAGTTGAATGTAAATTTAGGAAAATATTAAAGCATTCAGAATAAAAAAATAAATCATCCATCTCCACTATTTCACAAAGACAAATTTCTAACTCTTTAAATTTACATTAGATCACATGCTTTATGTGCAAAAAATATTTCAACTGCTTGGTTAAACCAAAACAAATTGTAGATGTCTGTACTTATCAAATCATGAAACTGATGATTTTCATTTCCTTCAATCATCAAGTCAGCTCAAAAATATTTCACAGGAGACTGTGAGCTAATTTTTCCTGTCTGAACAAGATATACATATATGTCAAGGGCAACTTAAAATATTTAGAGTTTGGCCGCATCATTAGGCTGGGGGAGTTGCTGGAAATGAAGTGGACAGTATCATTGATCTGCATTGTAACCCTTTAACAATACCTTTCTTTAATATTTTATGTTAAAATTATAATTTTGTTTTGAAGTCTTTAGTGTAATATAAATGAATTGAAGGAGTTAACATAGGCAGAACATTTAGAGCAGTGCCTGTCATTCGATAAATTCCAGCCTTTGTGTGTATCTTACTCATATAGAATGCTCTATAAATATTTGTGGAATATAATGAGAAAACTCTTATACTTTGCAACTCATATAGGGCAATATAGACCTTTTTGTATTCTTGCTGTGCCATCAATTTCAATTAATAGCTTTTGATTTATCCTACAAAAGTATTTCTTCTGTAGTCAATTCATGGATCAGAGTCATCTACCTTATTATTTCTCTTCAACTTACACTTCACTAATGGTGTCTTTTGCATTGTCTTATATATGTACTGAACCACAATATTGATTTTTAATTTAGAAAATTCCCTATTCTAAATTTGTAATTTAATTTTTGAAGGTCA
Source organism: Dasypus novemcinctus (assembly GCF_030445035.2). NCBI lineage: Eukaryota > Metazoa > Chordata > Mammalia > Cingulata > Dasypodidae > Dasypus > Dasypus novemcinctus. The sequence continues at coordinate 143,391,821 of NC_080676.1, forward strand.
TTTTCATTTGTTAGGATCAGTGTAAAGCAGTAATTACTAGCACAAACTCTGAAGACCAGCTATCATGTTTGAAATCCTGACTTGGCCACTCATTAATGGAATGACAAAATTTCTTTTTACAACTATGAAAAGAAGAGCTTATTAACTTATTTTTCAATTCAGATCTAATTACTATCAAAGACAGGTTAACATAGTTCCTATAATTTTATTTCTTGGTAGCTCTTTTCAGAAAATTAAAATATAAAATCTGAAATATAAAATTGATAATTTTTCAAAGCTCATGATGAATACTTTAGAGAAATGATTGCTTTTTTAATGTAAAATAAGAATAAACATTCATCTATTACTGAGCTAATATCCATGAAGACAATTCTGGATACTCTATTGCCCTGAATAAAGCTTTTCCCACTTTCTTTTTTGAAAAGTAAATCTGTTTAGGGAAGTGCCTGTGGCTCAATCATTTGGCCTCCTGTCTACCATATGGGAGGCCCTGGGTTCATGTCCTGGGGCCTCCTTGTGAAGGCAGGCTCACCCGCACGCTGTCGAGAGCTGCCAGCTCACAAATGCTGTGGAGAGCCAACTCAGCAAAGGTGATGCAACAAAAAGGGAGACAAGTAAAAACACAGAAGAGCATGCAGCGAATGGACACAGAGAGCAGACAACAAGCAAGCAGCAATGGGGGGCAGGGATAAATAAAAAAATAAATACAGACACACAGAAGAAGGCACAGTGAATGGACACAGAGAGCAGACAACAAGCAAGCTGCAAGGGGCGGGGGTTAAAAAAACTTAAATCTGTTTATATTCGAGTACTAGAGAAAATAAATACATTGAAGACATCAGAGCTTTATATATCAAGCCTATGTTGGAGATAGAATCATGTACTCCTTAAAAGAGTTGTTTGTAGTCTCAATACATGTCCCTGTGGATATGAAACCATTTTAAATGGGACCTTTTAAAGATGTCATTATTAGCTGAGATGTGGTCAGAGTGAATCTGGGCAGGTCTTAGTCCAAGTTACTGAAGTTCTTATAAAGAGAGAAAATTCAGATGCAGTCAGAGAAAGTTAGAGCAAGAAGTTAATGACAAACTTGGAATAGAGGTCTATATGAAGATGTTGAGGTGAAATCCTGGGATTCAAACCATGGACATCCCCCTCTTTATTTTTCTATCCAAAAATTTCAGTAAAATTACATGTCTCCCTAACGATTTGTTGATTTCTTCTCCTTTTGGTAGGTAGGAGGGGGTGGTAAGGAGAAAGATAAGGATGCAAAGATTTAAGTCCTGCTTCAAGTATATTAGGGAGCACAAGTAGAGGCTATTCTTTGGGAAATTGGTGATATATGGGTGTTTTATTTTTCTAAAGGCTGCTGGGAGAATGTACCAGAAATGAGTTGGCTTTTATATTGAGAATTTATTAGGCTAAAAGCTTAGTTCTGAGGCTTCACAAATGCCCATGTCAAGTCATCATCAGTGATGGCTGTCTCACTGAAGGCTGTTGGCAAGGCATCTGCTTCTCCTCTGGGTCTCATTGCTTTAGCTTCTGGCAACGCTGTCTGTGGCTTCTTCTCTCCCTGGTTCTTCTCTGAGTTCTTGGGTACCTTCTTTTCATCTCTGCAGCTTTTTCTCTGTCTCTGCTTTCAGTCCTCTGTTTGTAAAGGACACAAGCAAGAGGATCCAGACCCACTTTGGGTTGTGCCTCACTCAACAATCCAGTTAAATGTTCCCAACACAATCCAATCCAATGAAAGGGTCCCACAACCACAGGAATGGATTAGTTTCATGACAATGCTCTTTTCTAGGATCCATAGAACACTTCAATCTGTCACAATGGGATATTTAAGTAATAGCAGTATTTGGAAGTTTGTTGTGGTGGAGGAAATGAGTTGAGAGTGAATAGAAATGGAAATTAGCCCTGAATTCGCATGCCAAAATAATATTCTTGGGGAAACAATGCAATGTAAACAGAAATAGAATTAGATTATTTGTAGGTCAGAAAGAGTTGGGGATGACAAGCATTCCAGGAGAAGATAACTGTGTGTAAATTTCTAAGGACAAGAGTTAGAGCAGTATGTTTAGAAGCCTAGAGTAGGATGGAAGGAATAGACAGAGGCAGGAGAGTTTTTAAGAAGAGGGTGATAAACATCCTAGTCTGGTTGATAAGGGGTTTGCATGTTAGCCTGTGGCAATAAAGAGCCTTGAAAAGACTATCTTTCAGGAAGAATGAGCAAGCTGTTGGAGATAAAAATGGTAAGCAAGGCACACGTAGCTCATGCTTTCATGATGTTTAAATGCCTCTGGGTACAAAAGACATTGAATGCTAGTCACATAGGTAATAATAATATATTAGCAGTTCCTCCCACTTTTTCTTTGGTGGATTTCATTGGTATATATTCACAATGACTATGGGGATATAATCCCCATTTGCCTCACACCTTGGTCTTTAATGCAGGGTCTCAAGAAGCAAGTTTAAGTCAAATTTTATACTAGAAAGCACTCTCTAAAGTTTTGAGAGTGAACTGGATGAGCCAATCCTACTTGCAGGAAAAAAGAAGTACTCTGAGCACATTCTGGGTGACCTTCCATTTTTCCTAGTCTGCACACATTGTTTAATAATAGTAAAAGCACATTTTCACATGTATTAGTCAATTTCACTAATATATCCTAAGCACCTACCCTTTAATAGGAGTTGAAGTAAGTGTTGGAGATAAAACTGTAAGTGAAGCAGAGACAATCTATATGTTCATGAATTTTAAACTCTCCTTAATGCAAAAAAACTTTGTACTATTAATCACACAGAAAAATTTACCATTTCACCATGTGTTTATTGCATGAAGGAAGAATAAAGTGATCAATAAAAGTATAATAAACCATGACCTTATCTAGTTTGGGTTGGAGGAAGATGAATGATTTCATGCTAAAAAATGAAAAGTACAATTTACTTAACACATTTATGAAAGAGAAAGATGTTTAAAATGACACAAACATCTTTTTATTTTCTTAGTTTTTTCTTAAAGAAAAAATATTATTTTGATTTGTTCTTCCTTCAGATGTGTTTGTTAGATTAGAGATTAGATCACAATGATTCTTTTTGTCCTCAACACCTGACTAAAAATTAGGTCCTTATTTTTAGTTTTTTGGATTGGTCTCATGGAGGAATCATGAACAATCAACTTGTATCAAAGTATTCTCCGTATAAAGAAATGTTCAAAAACCCTGATTTCCTTTATTACGCTTCTAATGAAACCTGAGATTTTGAAGGTTAAGAGGAGAAAGAATGTTTAAAGTTATGAAAAATGTAAAACATAAAGGAGACATCTCATTTTAAAATGATAATGAGAGTATTAGGAATTTCATAGTCAAAATATTATTATATAAGGTTTACTGAGCATTTACAATATGCCAGGAATCATATGCATGTGACTAAGTGCTTTTAATAGATTTATCCTTTAATCCTTCTGAATACCCCAAGGTAGGTACTACTATATAATTTGTTTATAGACACCAGGCTGAAAGATTATATAACTGTCCTAAGGTCAAATACCTCATAAGTGTCTGAGCCTGTATTTAAATTCAGATAGTCTAGCTCTTCAATTAATGATTTTATTCTCTATACTACTGTGCATTAAATTAAATTTCACTGAGATACTGGACAATATGCTAGACTGGTCTGATAAAAGGCAAAATTGTCTCCAGTTCTCTATGGTTCTAGTAATGGTTAAGTTAATGTGTCAAAATTAGCTAGGTTATGATGTCTAGTTGTTTGGTTAAATAAGCACTGTCTGATTGTTACTGTGGGAGGGTATTTCATGTATTAAGTCACTAATTAGTTGATTTCATCTAAGGTGGAGTACATGTAAAATCAACAAATGAGATTGCCTTCAACAATGAGACAAGTCTCATCCAATCAGTTGAAAGCTTCAAAGGGAGAACTGATGATTTTAGCAGTCAGTAGGAAGAATTTCTGTCCCCATTTCAGCCAGATAGCTGAAAATTTAAAATTATTTAAAAGTCCTATTTAAAGAATAGACCCAAATGGAGACATTCAGAAAGAGCTCCCCAGAAGAATCGAATAAGAGCTGTTTATGGTAATATTTCTCAACTCCACAACATATATAAGTAAATGATTTTGATACATTTTTTGACAGATTTAAACATTTTAAGGTGTCCGATTGACAAAAACATATTGTAAAATGGAAATATAAGTGAAGTGTAATATATTATAACGTTTTAGTTTCCTAGGCTGCTTAAAGCAGATACTATAAAATGGGGTTAGCCTCAACAGTGAGGCTAAGAAGATGTTCAAATCAAGACATCATCAAGATCATGCTTTGTTTCTTAAGACCAGCTGTTGATACTGGGCTCTTCTGCAACATGGCGAGGGACATGGTGGCAATCCATTGATCTCTCCCTTCTCTTCTGCATTTCTTTGATTTCAGCTTCTTGCTTCTGTGGCTTTCTTTTTTCTCTCTCTCTCTCTTTCTATATATATATATATATTCATACCATTTATAAAATACTCCAGTAAGAGGATTAAGACCTATCCTGAATGAGGTGGGTCACACCATAACTGAAGTAACCTCATCATAGGTTCTGCTTAAAACTGGTCCACATCAACAGGAATGGATTAACTTTAAGAATATGCTTTTCTGGAGTGCATACAATTTCACACCACCACAGGTATATTTGTGTTCCTATTGCAACAATTTAAATAAAAGTAAATTTCTTATGAGGTCAGAATCACACTGTTTGTTTATGTCGTGTTTAAAATCTTGTAAGTTTGGCCTTGTTATGATTTTTGACTCTTTGAATCTTTAAACTTTTAATTGTAGCTAGTGAATATTAAAGTATTTCTGAATAAAAATAAATCTATATTACTAGAAAATAAAGACCATTCAGTTGACATTGTTGTTCTCCAGATATGATTGCCCAGTCAAGACCAGAAGTGCATAGCTGAACTCAGTACAAATTATCATCAGAATCACAAGGTAATAAATGGTTGCTACATTAACCATTACTTCTGAAGGAGATATGTTATACATTAAAACCTGAGTGAAAGAACTGGAATGACTATGTTCCCCTTTTCTAACTCTTTTTTTAGAGGACTTTATATTTGAAAAATATTACTTACGTTAGTAATATTCTTAAAGCAAAAAAGAATCTCTTTTAGTGTATTTGCAGATATATGACAAAGTGTAAGATTGGCAGACATTTGGAAACATGGGGGTCTTTGTATTATTTATCAAATATTATCATATGGGCAAAGCTACTTTGTAAATGGTTATATAGATTGACATTTAGTTTATGCACTTACAAGACAAACTACATAAATTGTTTGGGTCTTTTTTTTTTTTTTTTTTGCTTTTATATATTGGGAGTTTTCAGTTACAATTGTTAATTTCTTTAATGTATAAACTTTAAAAGTATAAAAATATTCACTATAACCCAATCAGTCAAAGCTCTAAGTTGTGAAATGTGTCTTAGACCTACTTTCAAAATATAGGCCTGTTAACTCAAGTAACTATCATGTCCCATTTTCTGTGATGGTGGTTTCCTTTCTTACATAAGTTGACAAGTGTTTTTGCATGTTTTACTTATTTTTTTTCAGTTTTTCTACCCTAGAATAATGGTTTATATTCTTTAACACAATCATCATCAGTCAATTCTTATACTATAGAAAATAGATGCTTTTCTGAACACTGTTGGTTGATCTGAAAAATGTATAAATATCTTTTTCCAATTATTATTCTCTTAAAACTTCTACTTTTACACCTATGCTATTACACATATGCTATTATGCTTCTACTTTTACACCTATGCTATTACACATATGCTATTACACATATGCACATACACATATGCTATTAAAATCTCAGATAGCTATAATGAACATTACCTTTTTCCAAACAAAGAGAAGTTTCCAAAATGATCTTGGCCCTTGTTTTTGTCCCTTTATTTGCAAGTGGGACCAGGAAAGAATTCCTTTATTTTGCATATATATGTATATATGTACATATATATTTATATATATACACACACACACATATATATGCAGTTCTTATATCTATGGCATTGAATCAAGAAGATTTTTATTACAGCACTAGCCTTCCCCATTTTTAAAAAAAGGAAATCCATAATGAATGTTCTTGGGAATCTAAGAGCATATTCACCTAAATCTGTTGTTCAGAAAATGGGGAAGATTTTGAGTCTTCCAAATAAATCACAATGAATTGTCCCACACACCTAAATCTTTTTAACTAAAACTAATATATTGCCATGAAACAGTGAATAGCTCCTTAAAAATAGGAATATACAAAAATAAAGCAAACAAAATACAGCATGCAGAGCAAATTTAAAAAAATATATATATGAAAATCTGAAAGACAAAGTATATTGAAATAAGACATATCAAACAGATTTTTTTTTCAAGTGGAGAAAAGGCATGGTAAAGTAGTATATTTTCCAATAGAGTTGAAGTAGAATGATAAAATATTTCCAAAATATATGTTATAAGATTATTTTAATATCAATAAATTAGAAAACAGGATAAGTATAAAGGTCATTATATATTTTATGAAAATATATTTGAAAAATTAGAGAAATATCAGGTAGGGGGATATTTTAACATTCTGTTTAGACATAAACAGATCAAGGACACAGAATATAAAAAACCTAAATAACAAAATTAAAATAGATGTTTACATGACATTCTTTTGAAATTTGTAACTTTCAAAGACAGATTCTATGTGTTCAGTACCATAAAACCTTTTTCTAAAAATTTGGTAGTATTTTAGACCACAGATAAAATTTAAGTAGATGTAAAAAGTGGTAATATGAATTAAAAACACTCTATATGACTAGAGAATAATCAAACACCAGTATAAATTTAGAGTCAAAGAAACAACCAAACTCAACTGCAAACTATTTAGAAAATATTAGTGAAAATTTGTTGTGAACAAAAACCTGAATTTTGCATATAATGTATTTTCAAAAATATTTTCTTCCCTGAAATGTGGAGATAATCCTCTCTTTCTTATAGCATTTAGTTTTTAAGAAATATCTCTTTTAGATTCCCTGAATCTTGTAGAATACCTATTTTATATTTACTATTATGCACATTTTTCATGTTTTCAATTTATTTCATTTTACTTTAATTTGTTTTTCTAATTACTCTTGTCCAGCATTTAGTATTTTATTCAAGTTTTGTTCTATTTCTTCTAGCTACAGGTAATTACCTTCTCTAAGATCACTAGTAGCCATTTCCTGTTCCTCACATTTCTTCTTTCTCTTTTTGTGGAAATTCTCATCTCCTAACTTTCCTGTTTTGTCATGCCATTTCCATTGACCCTGCATGCCTCAGTTCTATATTTCTGCTCACCCACTTAATTTTCAGCCATATGTATACATTTTTACTATACTAATTGAATTTTGTCATTTTAAGTATAACCATTGGGTTTTTAATTACCTAGAACATTGCTCATTTGCTTTCTTCCCAGTTGTTCTATGAGATTAAATTTTACTTTTCATTTTGTTATGAGAAAACTGTCAAATATGATTGTCACAAGTTATCTCTGAGAAGGTAAAATTTGAATAGAGATATAAAAGTTGAGAAAAAAACAGTCATGTAAAGATTTGGTTAGAAAAGCATTTTAGGCAGGGGACATAAGAAAAAAAGCAAGTTGGAGAAAAAGTATCATTTTATATTAATTTAACTAAATATATAGTTATTAATGAAACAAGAACATTTAATCCTTTAGCCAGATTTGATGTGTTCTTTTTTTATTATTTGTCTTTATTGGAAAAATTATGAGTTTACAGGTAATCATGAGTAAAATACAGGATTCCTGTACACCATCCTACTATTAATACTTTGTATTGGGGTGGAATATTTGTTACAATTGATGATAGCACATATTTACAAGTGTACTATTCACTAGAGTCCATGGTTTAACATAGGATGCATTGTGCACTCTAGTTCCATGGATTTTTTTTTTATTTTATTTTTTACCCTATATGTAATTTAACATTTCCCCCTTTTTAATCACATATAAAAATATAGTTCAGGGCTGTTAATTACTCTGGATATCTTAACAATTGTCATAAGCTGGTGTCTCAATGATTCATTTCAGTCTGTTGACCTGCTTTGCATGTTTAGAAAACAAAATGAAACAAAACTTTGGATCTGAGTCATCATTAATGATTGTTGTTTTACACTCAGACCTCCTCACTTCATTACTTAACTGAAATAATCTAAATTGAACTCTTACCTTAAAGAATATCATGAATAAGTAAAGCATTTTTGCTGTCGCCTTTACAAATCTAGATTACTGACTGTAAGCATGGTTCCTTCAGATGCATTAGTCTTTTTTTTTTCTTCTTGTTAATAGATGAAGACTACCCTGGAATTTGATCAAAGAATATTGTTTATGGTTTGAAAAAAATGAGCAAATGCTTGCTCTTGATTCGTATCTGTGCCAGGTTTTAGACAAGATCTTGAGGAAATTAAGAGATAAAGAAAGTAATTTACTTGCTATGAAATACCTCATATTATTATTGTCCTAACCTTTAAGTTGAAATAGGAATAAGCTTTTGAAGAGAATATTTTGGTGCAATACAATTGAAATTACTTGACTGAAGTATGCTCAGCTCTTTTGGAATATTAAAAACATAAAACCATATCTCTCTTGAGTATTTAGGTTCATTTTGTTTTATTTTGTTTTTTCACCTAAATGGAATACATTTTTAAAACATTTTGTTTATCTCTTTCATAGAATCCTCCAAAATTTTGGTGATAAATTCCTTAATCTTCTGTAATGGAAAATGTAAGTATATGGAAAGGAGAATCTCAAAATTACTTTTCTCTCATCTAAGATAGCTATGATTTATATTCTCTCTGACAGTTTTCCCTTCTAAGAAACAGGGAATGCTGCATCCAGTATTCTTAGCAATAGGTAGAACTCTTATTTCATAATTTGTGAGAGCAAAACACATTACTGGGGAAGCAGATGTGGCTCAACTGATAGAGCATCCATCTACCATATGGAAGATCCAGGGTTTGAACCTGGGGCCTCCTGACCTGTGTGGAGCTGGCCCACGCACAGTGCTGCCACATACAAGGAGTGCCATGCCACACAGAGGTGTCCCCCATGTCAGGTAAACCCACGTGCAAGGAGTACGCCCCACTTTGAGCCATCCCGTGTAAAAAAATCCAGCCTGCCCAGGAGTGGTACCACACACACGGAGAGCTGACAGAGCAAGATGATGCAACAAAAAGAGACACAGATTCCTGGTGCCACTGAGAATTCAAGAGGACACAGAAGAACACACAGTGAATGGGCACAGAGAGGAGACAATTGGGGGGGGGGGTGTTGTTAAGCGGAGAGAAATAAATAAAATAAATCTTTTAAAAAAAGGACATTATTGAATCAGAGAATGTGATTTCAGACCATCACAAATCCCAATTCAAAGTTTCTAATATTATTATAAATTGAATGTGTTATTAAAATATAACATTTCTGTGAGTATTGAAACCTATATTAATCCCTAGGGAAAGCTGCTGTAAGTCTGGTAAAGGGTATGATATACGGATGATTTTAGCTCTGAGAATATTAAATGGTCATGTTCCTATTTCTTAGAAAGGAGAAATGGTAAGAGAGAGAAAGAGTATTGCCTTGAAATGGAAAAAAACTAATTGAGGGAATCCCCCCTTCCATACCTTTATTCAATATGATTTTACTGAAGAAACACTATGTGTTCTAGTGTTTTTTAGACTAGAAATTCTTTTAAAAATTTTAAAAAAAAGTGTATATTAAATTAAATGGTCATAAGTTCATGAAGAAAAAAATAAAGCAAAGGATAGAAGATGGGGTGTCAAGACAAGTCAGTCTTCTCTCCTGTACCCAGCCCTCTAATGTGACCTATCCTCAGCAATGAAATGGGGACAACCCTTCTTCAATCGGTACTTGAGAGAAAAACATTTCCTCACCAGTTCTGGATCACACCACAGCCTCATGGCAATCGCCACACTCTCTAACCTGTTACTCCACCTATAAAAGAAAAGCCCTTGCTGCCTAAGCTTTGAGACCCTCTCAGATGTCATGGTTAGAGTGAGCTCCTTATTTCCACCTGTTACATCCCCTTACATCTGGATGTTTTATTTGACAACAATTAGTATTACAATTAAACTTCCACAAAATGTGACTTTAACTCTCTGCATAATTGTCATGATCTAACTGACTTTTCAAAACCCACATATAAGTTCCAAATTTAACAATTTTTGAGGAATAAGGTCTCAAATATTTTGGTTTTGGTTTTGTCAGGATATTCAAGAACAGTCACAAAGTGTTAGTTCATCACTCTTGGTAGCTTATTTTCCAGAACCATGAATTAAAAAATGTTCCCAGTCTCTTCTTTTACTGGATTTTGCCAGGGTCATGACCACACTATAGGAAACATTCAGGCCTCATTAAACCTTTTCCAGGACTCTTCTGCAAATGTGTTTGAATGCCTGTGCTGATTTTTCTTGCATCACAATTGTTTTTTACATGATAAAAGAGTTACTTAGGATGAGCAATATATTAAGTTTATTTTTCTGAACTAAGTATTTATTCACAAATGATGCTGTGGTATACAACAAATAGATACAAAAACTTCAGATGATAAGAAATTTTTCGAGACACAAAACCACTTAAATGAAAAATAATTTATCATTCTCAGATCTACACATTTAACTTTAATCATCTGAGTAACTCAGCATAAGAAATGTGTAGGAGGATTTTATTTAAATTATAGTTTAGTCTCCCAACTTTAAATATTCAGTGTTTACATACACTTAAATATTTTTGCTTAATTAGTAATTAACATTCTCTAATTTCATTAAAAAGTAAAATTTTTCATCATATATATGTAGGAGTAATTATTATTTACACTTAATATTTATAAAAACATTTCTACCAACCATTGAAATTCCAGTTTAAGTAGAGAGTTTAAATGTTTCAATTTAAAAACAATAATTAATGGATGATAACTTTGTTCATAGTTGTTAAATTATTTTATGCATAGCCAACTACTATTTTTCAATAAGCGACTCTAAAATACCCTTAAATATTTATGTTTACTGCATTAGCTCTAATTTTCTTTAAAGATTTATTTATTTATTTACCCCTCCCCCCTTCCCCCGCCCCAATTGTCTGTTCTTTGTGTCTATTTTCTGCGTGTTCTTTGTCCGCTTCTGTTCTTGTAAGCTGCAAGGGAAATCTGTGTTTCTTTTTGTTGCGCCATCTTGTTGTGTCAGCTCTCTGTGCGGTGCCATTCTTGGGCAGGCTGAATTTTGTTTCACGCTGGGTGGCTTTCCTTACGGGGCGCATTTCTTGCACGTGGGGCTCCCCTGCACAGGGACACCCCTGCATGGCAGGGCACTCCATACATGCATCAGCACTGCGGGTGGGCCAGTTCCACATGGGTCAAGGAGGCCCGGGGTTTGAACTGCGGACCTCCCATGTGGTAGATGGGCGCCCTAACCACTGGGCCAATTCCGCTTCCCCAGCTTTAAATATTATTTAACTAAGAACCATAGGAAAATATTTGGTAAAAAGAAAGAAAACATTCAATAGGTAAAACAATAAAGGAACAAAAATGTGTTATTACTTTATATCCTGGGGTAATAGTTTGTTGTATGCTTTCAATTGTGAATGCTACTAAGGATAGATATAAAATAAGTATCATTTATAATCTTTGGCTTAAAAATTTTATTTAAGTTCAGGAAAATAACATTCATATATAAAATGACAACAATTTGAGACAGAACAAATGAAGATGGTCAAAGTAACTTTCATATCTGGAGAGATCAAATGAAGAAGACATTGATGAAATTTAGAGTCTTGTAAGGATCTTTATGAATGAAAGTGGACTGGAAATGACCCTCAAGAGATGGATGAAATTGAATAGCTATTTTAGGTTTGAGAAAACATGACAAGCAGAATATAGAAGAATGTAATGAGAAGATCAACTTGATAATAACTCTAGATCATTATTGTCTGCTAATATTAATCTCTGACATAGTTAAAGTTGTTAACTAGAGACCAAGAGAAACATTAAAGTGCCAGTGAATGCATATTATTCAGTCAAATAGCAAATAATGTCAATTTAGAGATCATTTAAACAGGCATATTTATCAGTTTAAATTCTGAGCCCTGGTATCTGCTATTATCTCTCTATTTTAGACATATAGTTATTTTATAGCAATTGGAAGAGTGAATTATATAATTATAAATATTTGTAATGGTATGAGATCAAATTAATATATTATTTTCTCCATAAGTGAGGTAATTGATATTTAACAATCAACATCCTAAGGAGGAGAAAAGCAAGCAGGTATGAGGATTATTTCTGATGTAACCTGTTGAAGTAAGCTTATCTAATACTCTGAGTTGCAAACACAGGATCAATATCCAATTCAATTATAATTTCCATGCATAAGAACTGAGATTAATCTTAGCAAAGTCAAACACACAGACTAAGATATAACATGTTAATGGCTATCTAGAGGTGATGACATGCAATCTTTAATACAGACATAAAGCAAAGTTAGTTTTGTTAATGGAAACTAACAAGAATTATTAAGGCTGCAATTTTCTTATAATAATAGAATAGTAGTGAATTAATATAAGCATATGTAATGCTAAAATTATCTGTAAATTGTGTGTCTATTGAGACATAATCCACATACCTTAAATTTCACCCTATTAAAATATACAGCTCAGTAATTTTCATTATATTCACTAAGATGTGCAATCATTACTACCAGATAATTCCAGAACTTTTTCATTAACTCAAAAAAATTCCCTTATAGGCTGAATAATACTTCTCCCATAAATGTTCATATTCTAATGGCCAAAATCTATGAAAGATACTTTTTAAAAGAGACTCTGTGTATGTGATTAAGTTAAGGATCTTATACAATCCAGGGTGTCCCAAGTATGGCAAACAGCTGTGTATACGGAGAACTTCTCTCCAAACTGAGAGGAATACATCATACCAAAAAATGACTCAGACAAGTCTAGCTTGGTGAATAATGAACATTTATTTAGGAACTTACATGGAGTCCTTGGTCTTGGTGGTGGGAGGAAAATAGCATTTGACAAGCTTGATTATCTACACCTACCAAAAACTTCTTGGGTCTTTTTATAATGGTTGCTATACCCAAGTTAGGCATTAACATGTCTATAAAAGAATGCAGCACTTTGCTCAAGATTAAAGGTACATAATCTAAAAATGTTTATCAAGACACGTGGATGTATGTGTGACTTCTACAGAATGCTTTGATCACGAAGGGACTGCGAGAGTATAAACTACAATGTAAACTATAATCCATGCAGTTTAGCAGTGCTCCAAAATGTATTCATCATATGCAATGAATGTGTCACAATCATGAAAGAGATTGCTGATGCGGGAGAAGTGATGGGGATGGGGAGTGGGGGTATATGGGAACCTCATATTTTTAATGTAACATTTTGTGTACCTTTAAAAAGAAAAAAGCAAAGGGACTCAAAAGTTGAAGAGATACGTTCTGAAGTTGAATAAAGGGGCCATAGGTCAAGGAATAGAGGTGGCCTCTAGAGAAAGCAAGGGAACCCATTCTCCTCTGGCAGTCTACAGAGGCAAGCTACCCTGCCTTGACTTTAACCCATTGAAACTCATTTCAAAATTCTGACTTCCAGAAGAGTAACAGAAGAAATTTGCGTGTGTTAACCAATTATGTCCATGGTAAGTTGTCGCAGCAATAATAGGAACTAATAAAAATCCCATACCCATTCAGTCACTCCATTCCACATTCCTGCCCTTCCTTGAGTCCCTAACAATTACTAATCTATGTTATGTCTCTTTGCCTATTCTGGACATTTCATATAAATGGAATCACAGAATATGTAGTATTTTATGCTTTGTACTTTTTACATAGCATAATGTTTTAAGAGGTACATCCATGTTTTATCATCGATCAGTACTTAATTTGTTGTTATGACTGAATAATATTGACTATATCATATTTTTATCAATTTATCAACTGATGGACATTTGGGTTATTTCCACTTTTTGGCTATGAAGAACATATTTTGGAGGTACATATTATTTTCAAATATACTGAGTTTATACCTAAGAGTAGAATTGCTGGGTTATATAGTAATTCTATTTTTAACTTTTTGAGGTACAGCCAAATTGCTTTCCACAACAATTGCACCATTTTATATTACCACCCATCAATGAATGAGGGTTTCAACTTTTCTTCCTGATCTCCTCATCAATACTTGTCAATGACTGCCTATTCTATTTTATTATAGCCATCTAGTAATTGTGAAGTGGTGTCTTATTGTGCATTTATTTTCAATAAAATTGTTAACTTTGTTTAATGAAATGTACAGCAATGGTCACAGATAAAGATATAAAAGACAAAATTTCATGATTCACTAATGACTTTGGTATATTCTAGAAAAATCATGTAAGCAATTATTTAAAAGTTATTTTACAAATTGAGGAAAATGACCTAAATATATGATACACCAAAATTATTAATAGCCTTTATAGAAGACTTTAGGAACCACTTAGAAGATGTGTGTGTGGGGAGGAACAAAACTTGTCACTCATTAGAATAATAAAAATAGTATGCACAGGATAATCTTTAAACAAATTTTTTTATTAGAGAAATTGTGGGTTGACAGGCCAATCATGCATGAAATACAGAATACCCATAGACCACCATACTACCAACATCTTGCATTTGTGTGGATCAGTTACAATTGATGATAGCACTTTCCTATCATTGTAGTATTTTTTAACATTGGTTACTTTTGTTATAATTGATGAAAAATTATTAAAGTAGTACTATTAATCATCATCTACAATTATATTAGTTGTAGATTTTCCAATTACCACCATATTATTAATACTTTATATTAGGCGTTATTGTGGTTTTGAGATTATTTGTAAATCCCAGAAAGAGAAAGATTGTAAACTCATCTATTTCTCTGGTTGTGATATGCTTGGATTGTATTAAATTCTGTTGAGGGGTCTTTGATTAGATGACCTGATTAAAGCACTTTTGATTTGACTATAAAAATAAGGCATGACTCAGGCTGAGTCCCCCCTCTTCCTGACTCTTATATAAATGGACTCAATGGACAGACAGACACAGAAAGAGAGAGCTCTGTCATTTTTCATCCTTTCATTTGAAAGGAGAAGGCTAAAACAACTGAGACCCTGGGAGGAGATGATAGCTAACAGCAGAAATCAGTAAGAAACAGAGCAGTTTAACCACTGAAGGGAAGCCCAGAGGGTAAGGAAGGACCAGACAGAGATTGCTGACAATCTTGCTTCAACATGTGGCACCCGACTTTGCTGAGTAAGCACTTCTTATGGTACCATGAGTTGGACTTTCCATGGTCTAAGAACTGTAAGTTTTTAGCCCAACTAAACCCATTTTATAAAAGCCAGCACATATCTGCTACTTTGCTTTAGTACCCCTCTGTCAGACTAAGGTAGAAATTGGTGCCAGGAGAGGACAACCAATATTTTTAACTATATTTTATTATGTTATTTTAAAATTTTGTTTTTATTATTATTATTTTTTATTTTTTTTGGCTTTGTTTTGGGAGAGGTTTCAGATTGCAAGAGTCAAAACTATAGTGGGGAAGGAAAACTGGTGAGGGGATATGTAGGAAGGGGTGGACCTGGGTCATGCCTCTATGGAGATTATGTTCAACTGGTCATGGAGTATTGTCTCAGTGGATGGAGACCCCACAATAACCAAAAGAATACTGAATTCCCATCCTGGGATTCCTGCTACATTCTCTAATAGAGTGGGAAAAATCCCTAGAGTACATGGGCAGTGCCTAGTGAAGGAGGACAAACCAATATGCCAGACCTTTATATTGATACTTGTACTTATGAACCTTGTTCTTTTAAAATTGAAACTTAGCCTAGTATTATATATAGCCTAAGAGTACCTCCTGAAAGCATCCTTGTTGCTCTAATACAGCTTCTCTCTCTAAACGAAATTCAGCATATAAATTCACTACCTGCTCCCCCAGGGTTACACCACTGAGAGATTATTACCAAGTGACAAAAAGCGATGCATCTGGTAAAAGACCTTGATCAAAAGGGGGGAATATTGAATACAAATGAGTTTTTGAGTCCAAGAGATTTCAAGATGAGTTGGGAGGTCCTTCCAGAAGTTAACACATATTTATGTCTTAGGAGGATCCTATAATTTTAATTTAATTATAATGTTCCTATACCTGGTTCTTATACCCCTTTTATTTGAACCTATAATTAGCATTATACCTGTTAAATATGTGGTCCAGAAACTTAAATATTCTGGCTGTTCATATGCCAGTTGAGCCCTTTAATTCAGCAGAGTTGCAGCCACCATCTACCCACCAATTCATAAGAATCACACAGAAAAGCACAGGAAAAAGAATGATGATGGATAACACCCCTCCCCCCAAACAGAGATATCTACAACTACAAGCAAGACCGTTCCATCAATCTGCCCCATGGAATCTAAGCTCACATATCCACTAGAAGCAGAATGGGCATGACCATTCAAAAATCCTCAAGATTGAGGAATGAACAAACATAAGGGTGGAATGCAACTAGAGACTAATGAAAACTTAGTATTCTAGTAATGGAAGAACTTATAATATTGGCATGAAGACAGTTGGTCATCAGAGTTTTTGAGAGGAGAGAGGAAGAATAGGTGTAATATGGGACATTTTTGAGACATTGAAATTGTTCTGCATGACATTGCAATGACAAATACAAGCCATTATACATTTTGTCAAAACCTATAAAGTTGAGTAGAGCAAAGTGTAAACCATAATTAAATTTTAGACTATGGTCAGTAGCAATGCTTCAGTATTTGTTCATCAACTGTAACAAATGTTACTAATGAAAGAAGTTAATGGGGTAAATTATGAGAAAGGAAAGGAGTGGGGTATATGGGAATCCCCTATATTTTTGATGTAATATTTGTGTACTCTAAAACTTCCTTAAAAATAATAATAATATAAAAAAGAAAAGGTAAATCTTATTACAAAGCTGCAGTACTCAAAATAACGTGGTATTGGCACAAGAATATATGTATCAATCAATGAAATTGAATTGAGACTTCAGAAACAGACCCTCACATCGGGGCTTTTAATTCTGAAAGGTTTCCAGGCCCACTCAATTACAGACTTCATGAACATGGAATATTCTTCCATTCATTTAGGCCTTCTTTGATTTCCTTCAACAATGCTGTGCAGGTTTCTGTGTACAAGTTCTTTACATCTTTAGTTAAGTTCATACCTAGGTATTTGATTATTTTAGCTGCTTTTGTAAATGAATTTTTTTCTTGATTTCTTCCTGATTGCTTATGATTAGTATACAGAAATGTTACTGAATTTTGCCTGTTGATCTTATATCCTGCCACTTTACTAAACTCATTTATCAGCTCCAGAAACTTTGTTATAGATTTTTCAGGCTTTGTATGTATAGGATCATGACATCTGAAAATAATGAAAATTTTTATTCTTCCTTTCCAATTTGGAAGATTTTTATTTCTTTTTATTGCCTTACTTCTCAGGATAGAACTTCCAGTACAATGTTGAATAACAGTAGTGACAGTAGTCATCTTTGTCTCATTCCAGATCTCAGAGGAAAAACTTTCAGTTTTACACCGTTTTGTATGATGTTAGCTGTTTTAACCCAACTTTGAAGGGCACAGGTTGGGACAGCTGTGAGATCAAAGGAAGCACATGACAAATGGTTAGAAATGAGCTTTATTGGGATTTATGAACAGGAGAGACCTCGATGACAGACGATCATCAGCACCCTGCAAAGAAGCGGGAAAAGAAGGGGTAATATAAGGGGTCTCAGGACAATGAGTGCGTGTGCTTTTGCATATGATTTAGAGCTTGTGAAATATTATGGGAGGGATTGGGAATATATGTACAACTTTGAACATTAACGCTCGAAATAATTCTGGGGAGATAACCACCCCATATTACATATTCCGTTTTTTGTTCCATACAGACCAGTGCAACATGATCTCGAGTGACAGATTCAGCTGTTAACCATTTTAAACTATCATATACAGCATATTCTAATTAAGGTTTACTTCTTCACCTGTTACCTTACAAGGGAAAATACATAATAACAAGTCTCATCAAAAGATGGAAGCTGGATTTCAGTTTTAAATGAGAAGGTCTTGTTCCAAACTTGTCAATGGGTTGTATTCTGTCATGCCAGCAAGGTTTTCCATGCCGTTCAATTTGCAGGAGTGACAGTCCAAGGAAGACCAGTAGCACCCAAGGATGGCAGGATGTGCAAACCCAACATTGGGTCCAATTGTGGGCATGGGTTACAGCTGAAGCCCACTGCAGGAGGAAATTAACAAGGACACTACAGGCAAGAAGAAAGATGTTCATGAGTAGCAATAATGGGCAGATCAGGCTGGTCTAACAGTATGCAGTCCTCATTTCCTTTAGTAGATAACAACGTACAGGTAGGGGGTTTATGAGGAGGTTTCTAGTACTATACATTTTCCACTTCTAAATTCTCTGAGTGACATCAAAAACTAGTTTAGGCACAAGGAGAGTCAACATAGATATACAGAGGGTCCCAATAGGAATAGGAAACCTCAGATTTATTATAAACATTTTTACTGGCATTTTTTTTGTATAAACTGTGGTGTTATAACACACAGTTATAACTCCTATTTCCCATGGGCTTAAGATTCCCAACCAACAAGGCTGTATAGGCCAGCCCCATGGCCAAATTACCTCATTTTCCCTAGTTTGTATAGTTGAGACATGGGCAACAATAGATTATTATTATTCCTTTCTTGGGCTATAGTGTAGCTGGCCCTTTAATTTGTAATCTCAATGCCTGAACTGACCCTGCTGTTAATATTTCAATGGAAGCAGGGGTTTTAGCCCCTGCAGATTTTAAACATGCTAAACTTGGATACAGCCTCTTAGTCCATTGTTGTAAAGATCCATTATCACCTTTCATTTGTTCCTTTAAAGGCCATTTATCCTTTGTGGCAAGTCCAACTATATCTTGATCCATAGCCCAAGACTGCTTGAAATGACCAATAAATGGAGTTCCTTGATCACTGTCAATTTGGGCTGGGACCCCATATAAGGAACATACTCTTTCTAAGCAGTGAATAGTGGCCTACTGGTTGACCATTCCCACTGGGAAGGCAAACAAGAGTCCCATGGCAGTGTTTGTGGCAATGTACACATACCAAAAACAGGAGAGAACTGATGAAATGCATTTCCACAAAGTCTGTGTTTGGCCAATATGTTCCATCTGGTGAGAACGTTGCCACAGTGTCAGGGTAATCATGATGGATACTCATGGGGAAAGTTCACAAGGTGCTGGTGAGTGACAGGGCAGCTGGAATTGCTAGGCAAGGTACCAAAGGCTCTGATCGCCATGATGTCTGGGCTCAACATTGAGTTTACTTTCTAATGATGTTATTGAATCAAAGCCCTAATCTTAACATTATTTAATCAGACTTCTCAGATGAATCTAATGCAATCAAGGGGTATCACACCCAGAGAAACAGACCAGTTTACAAACATAATCAATATTTCTTTTGGGATTCATAAATAACATCAAATGCCACAATCCACCCCCTGAATTCCAAAAAGAGATTATAATATATATTTTTAAAACCCTCTTAAAACAGTAACAATGCTAAGTACAAAATCACATCACAATCAGTTTAAAGAACTACGGTTTGTCTTAGGGCAAAGTCCCATCTAGCTATAGACCTCTGAAACTTACAAAACAATTTATCTGCTTCCAATATTCAAAGGGACAGACAAAGGAGAAACATTTGCATTACCATAAGGAGAATCTGGGAGGAAAACTTGAGTCTAGGTGACCTACAGTTTGGTAAATTTGCAGGGCATACTTCATTAGATTTCAAAACCTGAGAGTCATTCTCAAGATAATAGTTTTTTCTCCCTGGAGTCTCATGGGGACTCACCTTTTCCAGAGGCTTGGTGAAAAACCATTTTCTTGGTTCCATTCTCATTAAGCACCTAGGTGGCAATTGAGCTCAAGACCTCACCTTCCAAGAATTTACCCCTTAGTAAAATAGGGGTGAGGCAACATTCTCCCTAATCTCTGGCCTATAGGCCCAACGCTCTTAGAGCATTTGCAACCTGACTTTTCCTAATCTATGGGGTGTCAGACCCACCCCTCTCAGACCTATGGGGTATCAACCTTAGTCTCCCTTACCCTTGGGAAAAGTACTTCACCCTCTCTGTAGGCTGGTGCAGGATAACTTTGCCTGAACATTGTACTGGAACATCCACCCTCTTCAAATGCTGGGGCAATCTCAACCTCTCATTATACATGGATAGGGTCCTTCTCTTGGCCCAAGGAGATGTCTTAATTCCAGACCTTAGCTTTTATGGTTTTCTTCTTAAAGTTTTTTTCACATCCATATCTTCCCTCCATGTCCCTTTCTTCCCAGACTGACAGTAGCTTTATTCAAACAGTTCTGTCAAAAAGCTTGTTGGTTTAGCATGTAGGAAGTAGGGGTCCAAGCCACCAGACAATAAGACTTTCCACAAGTCTTTCCTAGATAACTGCATTTTCAATTCTGACTTACAAGTTCCAAGTTTACTTAATTCTTCAAATGGGGCACTATCATGTGGAGACTTGGTTTCCAGAGACTTAGAACTTCCAGAATCAGTTTCTGGTTTCTTTGTGCCCAACAATTCAGTACTCATTTATCTCTCTCATATAGTATTTTTTAATAAGCTGCAAAGAGAAGCCAAACCACATTCTCTGAGTTTACTTTGAAAAGTTTTTCAGCTAAATGCCCAAGCTCACCATGTTCAAATTCTGCCTTCCATAAAACATCAGGGGTTATTCTTGCTAAGGTCTCTACAACTTTAAAACAGAGATCACCTGTCCCCCAGATTCCAATAACAGTTTTATCATTTAATTTTAAGGCCTTATCAAAAATAACTTCAAGCTCCATATTACTACCAACTGTCTCTTCAAAGCACTCTAGGCTTTTTCCATCAAGCATCTCACACTTCCTCCAAACAATATCCTTTATGCATTTATAAAACCATTCCAGCATTTTCATAATTCCAAAAGCACCACCTCACTCTCTGGTACCAAATTCTGTGTTAGTCAGCAAAAAAGGGTGCTGATGCAAAGTACCAGAACTCTGTTGGCCTTTATAAAGTACATTTATTTTGGGATAGAAGATATAGTTACAAGGCCTTAAAGAGTCCAACTCAAGGTGCTATAAGAGGTACTTTCTCACCCAAAGTCTGTTGCCATGTGTTTGATGCAAGATGGTGGGTGATGTCTGTGAGCATTCAGCCTTCTTTCTTCCTCTTAAGGATACATGGTCCCAACTTCTTTTGATCTTAGCTGTAGGCTGCCATAAGGTTTACCTCTTTCCCTGGGGCTCATTTCTTTCTGTGCTCAGTGGCTCTGTTCTCTTCACAAGGCTGTAAACTATCAGACTCATCTCTCTTCCTGGGGCCTCTGCTGTGTCTAATGAGCTGTTTCTCTCCCTCTGTCTTCTTCTTCTGTGTATCTACTTCCATGTGAGAGTCTATTTTATCAGTCCAAGGTGCTGGGACTCAAAGCTGAGTTGTACTCTAATGATGTTGTTGAATCAAAACCCTAATTTTAACATAATGTAATCAGACTTCTCAGCTAAATCTAATATAATCAAGGGGTATTGATGTGGGCTATGGGTGAGAGGCTCTTTGTCTCTTCAGAGATAACCTTAATCTAAACTGTCTGTCATGACTTGTGGGTGTGGAACGGTAAGAGGCTGCAATCCTGCCCTTGGTGACCACGGCAACAACTCCAGTCCCAGGAAACAGTTTAACAACGCAAAGTCTATAAACTTTAAATATTCAGGGAAAATGCAAACCAAATGTGCTAAAAGCTTATCTAGAATGTATGAAGTCCATGCTAAAAGCTTACCTAGAATGTGGAAGATATATGCTAATTCAAGCCTATTGAGAACTGAAACAAAAGGACCATTTGGCCTTTCCTCTCTGTATAAAAGGGACTCAAAAATCTTGTTCAGGGCTCGGGTTTGAAACAGAAAGCTCGCGAGTCTGGCTGGCCATCAATAAACCATTTTTCCTTCTCAAAATCATTCCTGAGTCCTGGCCTTTCTATATGCAAATAATTAAACCTCTCTCGAATTCTACAACAGTATCATGCCCAGAGAAACAGACCAGTAGTTTACAAACATAGTCAATATCTCTTTTGGAATTCCTAAATAATACCAAAGTGCCACAGCAAGGAAATTCTGCAAACTCTGGAGTGGTATTGCATAGGAAGGCAAATTCTGAGAGGAAAAAGGGAAGTTTTTGGTCCATGAGAGAAGTTGAAACACTTAGAAAAGTCAGGTTGGCTTTGATGAAGATGGGTGAGCAAGGTTAGGTCCATTTTGAGGATGCTAAGTGGACCACTTTATGGTCTGGGGGGAGCCCTACTGACTTGTTGGGCATGGCTGACAGTTTGTCCTTCTGAACTGGTGATGCAGATAAAAAACTTTTGTGCCATAAATAAAGAAATAGGGGAAGGGGTGTTGGTTGGGAAGGAGATAGAATAAAAACTCCTGAAAGGAGGTGAAACCAGGTATCACCCAGGAAAACAATTCCACTACTGGACCATACTAGGGACTCCCGTTGGTAAAGATTGATGCTGAAAAGCCTAGGGAGGGGTATTCCCTAAATAAAGAATTGTTCCACTTAAAGATTGTTATGACAAATCCACCAGTCTGAGAGATGAAGCCCATAGGAAATAACTTGGGATATGTTAAGGATAAGGTTGTTCTTCTGGTTGTAGGTGGGGTGGGGGAGACAAAGGAGAAGGCAAAAGAATAATGTAGAGGTCATTTTAGTTAGATGATAGGGTTTGTGAGGATATTTATTGCAATCTAGATAAAATCTATGGAGCCAGCCTCAGAGAAGAGATGATAGAGTCAACAGTGAGCTCTAGTGGGTGTTCTTGCTCTCAGGGGGACCTATGCATTTGTTAAGAAAAGAGACAAAAGGCATTTTAAGTGTACCCAGTCTACTTCTGTAGTCTCGGGAGGGCTGTCTGCCTCAGATACTGGATGCTTCTGGACCCTGCGGAGTTGCAGGGTTAGGTCTCCGATGCTTACGGTAGTCCACTTGGGTAACGGGGCTGGTTTTAGGTGTCATAGGTGAATCCAGGAGTCAATTCCTTGAACCTATGTGGCAGTAGGGGTGGTAAAGAGGACTTAAGAGGGTTCTTTCTGACAGGGCTCAAGTCCATGTTTTCAAAGATGCCATTTCCAATACACCCAATCTCCTGGCTGCACAGGTGGAGGAGAAGGGGGAAGATCTGTAGAGGGGAGACTCAGAAACAGTTTTGTGGAATTCAGGAAGAGTTTATGAGATTTTTTGGCAGTAGGTAGCCTGTGAGTTGCTAACTTCAGCAGTTTGCGACAGGGAAATAAGGGCATAGGTCTGCCACTAACTGTCTCATAAGAGGAAAGTTGGTGAGGGCCAAAAGGGCTTAGCCAGAGATTCATGAGGACTAGTGAAAGACCTTTAACACATGGGAGGGAAAATTGCTCAATAAGTTTCCCTAGCTGTGTCTTGATCAGGCCACTGGTGCATTCAACTGCCCTGATGTTTGGAGGTGATAAACACAATGGAGACACTGCAGGATGGGAAAGTTGACAGAAGTTTAGAGAGGGGTTGCCCTGTAAAGTGAGTACCATGGTCATTATGAAACTCTCCACCAGGGGATTATCTTTTCTAACAGAATTGTGGTTACAGATGTCATAGTTGCTTCTCCTACAGGAAAAACCTCTACCACTGAGAGAACATCCAGGCATAGATTTTTTCAGAGGAGTTTTACTGAGGTCCAGTCTTGGACTGAGAACTGAGTCAAGAGGGTGATGCAATTATGAGGTTCAGCGTCATCTTTGGTGGTCATGTCAGGGAGGAAAGTGGCAGGGTTGAGAGTCTTAACACACTCAATTGAAATGTTAGGGTTCCTTAACAAAGAGGTTTCTAGGTGTTCCAGGCAGCTTGCAGAGATGTGCTGGGTATGATGGATGTTTTGCAGAATCTCCACAGGATGGGGCACAAAAATTATGAATGCCAAGTCTAGGGTACCTTCACAGACTGCCTGAGCCAAAGTTGCAGTGGCAGTGACTACAAGGAGGCTGGAGCAAAGGCCCTGAGTTACTGCATCTAAGGTCTGGCTCTAATAGTGGATGGGGCAATAATGATTAGCATGTCTTTGGGTTGATACACCACAGGCATTCTATCTTTTTTCATTCACAAACAGTTGGAAAGGGAGGGAGTAATTAGGAATCCCTAGGGAAGGGGATTTTAACAGTGTGCCCAGAAGTTTGGGGAGGAAATAATTAAAAGGGTTGGAGGAGAAAATGCAAAATAATCTATGCTATAAATTCACCCTGTTTCACAACTCTTAAAATCTTTCTGCCACCTCTTCCATAAAAAGGCCCTGAGCATGGACAGAGGGGTTTATAAACAGTAGTACTATAATATAAGGCCACAACTACAACAAGATAAACAATTACAAGAGTTTGTGGACTCTGGGAGTTGCCACCTAGAAGGACAGCTCCTGTCTTAAAGATAAGGAAAGGATATTTCAGAAGAGACCAGAGATGCTGGATACTGGCATACATCTGCATTTCTAACAGTCCTATTGATCATGGGTTGTTGCTACAGTGGCAGCCCAGGCAAGGAAAAAGTTAGAAGAAGCCTTGTGAATCTGGAAGAGAAGGCCAAGGATACAAGCACAAATGTTTAGTGGGTGCCTAGGAGGAAGGTTTTCTCCTGTGAGTAGTATAGCAATGGAATTTTCTCCCATAGGTCCTAGGACATTTGCTTAGTGTGGGCAAGATCCAGGCTAATCTCCAAAGGAGATTACACAGGTTAATCTTCAAAGGAACAGGCCATAATGCCAATTTGTTTGACAGCTCCTCTGTGGCCACTCCTTTTGTGTAGCTATAGGGCTGCTTCTATATCACTTTTAGAGTAGCCTAACTTTAACTATGAGTTCCAGGTGTTATACAGGTACATAAATTCTGGGGAGCTATTGTTATACCTAAGAGCAAAGCATCTCAGGATGTAGAAATCAGAGCTCAGGAATAAATGTGATTCCTGCAAGAGTTTATAATCTAAGCCCTAATTTCCTTAAAGAAAATTGAAAATGCTTCTAGAGATTATTAATTACGATTTACAGTACCAAGTTTAGTTTTATTTTACTTTTATTCTTTCACTAAGATTATGTTAACCAACAGGAAAAACAATAAAATTTTGGCTTGCCTTGCCTTTAAAGTGCTTTTTTGTTAATGATGGGGTGAGTACATGCTCTTTTAGAGAAGTGAAGCAGGCTAATAAGATAGGGAATCAATAGATGGATCTGGAACCTGGCAGAGAGTCCATGTGGACGGACATCAATAGCCCCCAAGATGGCTGCTAGAAGACCCCCATCCCCACAAGATTCTGCCATCCAGAACAAAGACTTCCTCTGGAAGCCAGGAGAAGCCCCAGATATCCCCCAAGGACTTTATCATTGGGCCCTCACTGGGGGATTGATAGGTTGGGTAATCAATCAAAACAGCAAACAGCTGGAACCCCTCCCCTGCCATTAGCAAAGGGGTGGAGTAATTAATGGTTCAAAAAGCAGACAGCAAGGCCTGAACACGTGCTCTCTCATGTGCTCTCTCGCCTCTGGACCTGTCCTGTCCTCTGTGCACTGCTTTCGCCATTTTTCTTCTGCCATGTGGCCACACAAGTAAAACCTGGGCATTTAGAATCTATAATGGGGAATTGTAGTCTGTAAATCAGCCTGCTTTATCATTTGTAAGCCCCTTCCTCTTCACCTGGGACCCAATATCTGTTATTTTCTCCCATATCTCTTCCCTCCCTCCCTGAATAAATTACTGGCCTAACTCCCCTGATGTGCTCTTGAAATTCATTTCTGTACCATAGTTAGAAACATAGATAAAATCTGGAAACAGAAGCAACAGAGCAAAACAGTTCAATTGATAAGAGATTTTGGTAGATTAAAACTATAACCAATAATATTATTGTGCTGATCAGTATTAGGAGAAGAATTTTTTATACAATCCCCAAATTAAATAAGTATATTACATATTTAATTTTTTTCCTTTACATTTTTGTCCTTTAGAAAGATACTGTTTACAACATAGAAACTTCACCAATACTGGAAGAAAACTATTTTTCTACTAACTTTGTGAAAGCTTGAGATTTCTTATGGAATCAAGATTGTCTACTTGCTACTGTCACCTTAATATAATTACACACTTATTGGAATAGTAATAACCCCACCTTAATAATATATTACTTTTAATAATGTGACTCCTTAAAACTTCAGAGTGGTAAATATAATCTGGATTTTTATAAGTATTTAGTATATATATTTCAGTACCTCACTTTTTACAAGGTGAAAGAACAAATCATTTTTAACAGTTCATAATTAAATAACCCTTAAGGATTTCCTCAGAATATTAAAGGTTGGCAGACCTGAACATTATATTTAAGCAGGTCTCTATTTATTACAGTAACCAATAAGTTCATAAAAACAGTTTGGAAAAGACTTAACTTCCAAAATAGGAGTGGCTCAGTATATTTTTTAAACCATTAAGGATATAATGAAGCCATTCTGATAAGGTAGAGATTCTTTTTTCTTTATATATATATACACATACATTAGTTATCTCAAAAGGACTTTTAAAACAGACCAGCCATTTAAGAAATATGTGTTGCTTTCACAGAAAGTCAAATTTTAGTTTTGTACCAGAACACCTTTTCATAAATTTTAGTTAGCATAGATTATAAAAAGATTGAGGATAGGCTTTTTGCTATAAAGTTACTCTTAGTTATCAACAGCAACTCCTAGATTTTTACTTAATAATGATTCCCCAGGATTAGTCATTTACATTATAATCTTTCAGTTTGAAAAAAATGCTTTTACAAACGTCGCATAACCATCGGTAACACACAGACTGGTTACTACATCTCAAGACAAATTCCACCTTTAAATAAGCTTATTGAATTATAATCAGCAATAAGTGAAATTCATTTCCACTAATCTTTCTGCAAAGTGCCCTAAGCATTCTGGTCTTGTACTATATATTTCCAACCTGATTTTATGAAAACCAACCATCTTATCTTAGGACAAAACACACCCCCTTAAATAAGCTTTCACAAACCTTTTAGTTCTTTAATATCCATTTAAATCTTATATCACCCATTCTGTTCTGTGAAAAACTACTCATTTTCATTATAAGCAAAGCAATTATTCTTTAAAAGAAATTTGTAACAATTTCATTAACCAAAACTTACAATTTTCATCATCTTAAAAATATAATGGACTTAATGCTACCTTATTTTATTAATATCCATATAAACCTAGGAAGATTATACCTGAATAGAATAAAATCAAAATAATGATTATGTAAGAAATGTTTTTTTTTTTAGTTCCATAGGTTAAAGCTTCTTTGTTTACATAATACCTTAAAATTGTAAGAATCAAAAGCATACTATCTATCAGGCTATGGAGAATATATTGAAATTGTTTAATTTCTTTTAATCATGGTTTACAAAAACTTTTCTATAGCTTTTAAGGACCTTTTCTTTACGTACTGAAATTTGGATTACTCCCAGCACAAAGCTGTTAAAATTTAATGGGGGAATTACAGGAAACACTACACAAGACAAGATTTGTTCCATAATATTGCCTTTGTCCCTATTATTTTAATTTCCAGGCCTAGTACACAGAATTCTAAGCTAAACTTGCATCTCCCCTGTCTTTACACACCCAGCCCATCCCCCACCTTACCCAACCCGGTTTCAAAGTTAGGAGGAGAGCCTGGGGGTATGAGAGGCTATAGAAAGATTGTAGAAGAATTCAGAAAAAAATGTTTTTTGTTTCTTTCCTTTAAATAGTTCCTTTAGTCTAATTTTATATGACTTTTTGTCCTGTTTGGCTTTTCTAATTTGTACTCCTGGAGTATTAATTTACCAATATAGGACTTAATTAATTTTTGGCAATTGAATAGAGCTCTTTTAAGAATTTTCATTTGTTAATTTATAGTTACCATCTGGAGGTAGAAAAATATACATTAAACAAGCAGACAGATGCAAACCACAGAAATACACAAGTACAGAAATATAAAACTTACTGTTTCCCACAATAAGAGGGAAGCAATAAAGAAGCAGAAACAGAAAAGAATTCTCTCACCTGACAGCCGAAAAACAGAAGCTGTGACAGAGGGCCCCAGCCTTTAGCTCAACAAATGGATTTTGACCTCAACCACACCGTAGTGGGAATTCAAAGATCTAAGAGGGGCTAGCCAGGTGAGTCAGGAGAGCACTCCAGAGAGGATGGAACACAAGGGATTCCTGTAGGTACCTTGTTCCTCTTCAAGGCATCAGTCATCATCCCAGTGGCTGCCATCAGATCCCACTTCTGACATTAAGTACTGTTGTGCTGAAAATAAAACAGTAAGACTTTAAAAAGAGGTACAGAGCAAGTTTATTGAGCTAATGTTGCATTAAGAGAGGAGCAGCACCAAAAGAGGTTTCTGCTCAAGCTGGAGGAACAGTTTACTTGGGTCCTTGAAAAAAAGGGAAGGTGGCAGAAAATGTGGAGGGTGAGGACCATGGGTATGTGAGTTACATGAACTACAGGATGAAGGGTGGTGTGTGATGAGGGCGGTGTGGTACTCAGGCTGGATGCCCCAGGTTGTTAATTAGCAACCAGTATGTTGATGCTAGATTATGGCCTTTGGTGAGACTGGTCTTTTGTTGATGTAAGATTGTGGCCATTTGGTGAAGATCAGCAGATATTGCCTATATCTTACTCCTTTGCTGGTACTCGTCCTTCTTTGGTATGGCTGTCTCCAAACTCTCCATCATTGCACATCTCTGATTTTACTGCTTTCAAGATCTCCTCTGGAATCAGAGTTGCCTATAATATGGAAGCTCATTCTTGGAAACACTTTTATTAGTAACCAGCAACCAGTTAGAAATGAATGTAGTTAAGCACCAACTTAGCAGTTTGGACATACAGACATTTAACACATGTATTCCAGATTACTGCTCTTTAGGAGTGCACTTAGATAGGTTCAAAGTTCAGGAGTAAGCTACTGATTCAAAACTGTAAGTTCTTTTTAAAACATTGATAACAATTCCCATCAAAATAAAATGTGACTAAAACTTAAAAACATTGTCAAAGGAACATGTCATTTAAACTCTTCCACAGTTCACACAAGTATTATTAGCTTTCTGTTTTGTAATATAGTTTTGATTTCAGGCTTACAAAACCTGCTAGCATTTTTCTTTTTTTGGTTGTTATTGTTGTTCCCTTACTTTCATAGAGTTGTCCACTTCAAAACTTAACTTAATTTTAACAGCACTAATTTTATCCATGTGGCTATTCAGGCCCAATTAGAATTAACATGGAACCAAAGCATTAATGAACGTTAATGTTCATTAATGTTGTTAAGGTTTTCTACTTCTCCAGCAGCTAAACTAAGTCTATCCGCTCTCACTAGCCTACAGTCTTCAGTTGACAGGGGGTTTGCAGAGATAGTGTCAGAATGTCATTTTTATCTCAGTTAACTCTTCAGCAGAATCTTTTCTTACCAGGGTGGTTTCACTGAGGAGAGCGCTATTTAGCACTTCTGCTTGTGTGGGACGCTGTGTCTGTGATTTAGCCTTTCTTTACACAAGTGTTCTATTGTGATTTAAATTCTTTTATAGTTTCTACACCAGAATCACTCTTTCTTATTTTGTTGCTCAGAGTGTACTGTCACAAAGGCAGAGGTGGAAATCCACAAATCCCTTTGTAGCTTTAACTTTTTTGCTACATTGTGGATTTCTTTGATTTCCTTGAGACAGTATAACTAATTGGACCACTGCTAGCAAGGGCCCCTCCAAATGCTGTGGCAGCATGCCTGCTTTCATTACTAAAGTTCATAATCTTTTGTTCTTGCAGCACACACTCTACTCCTATCACTTTTTTCAGGGCTTCCCTGTTCTCACACTGAGTTCCCCAACAGTCAAGCAAGAAGTTTGGCAACCCCAAATTCCCTTGAAGGTCCCCATTAATCTGGCCCCCCTTGCCCTGGAGGGCAGCCACCACTTTCCACATGGATGTTGTAGTAATATAGCCTGTGCATAAATTCAAAATTATCCAATTCTGTATCCAAGTGTCCCTAGTCTCTAGAAAACCAAATAAGTACAATAGGCCCTGTAGGCTTTGACAGTTCAGAAAGGATGTAAGACTGAATGTGTATTCAAAGTTACATCCAGACAGAATGTGGGTGAGATATTAATTCAAACTCACCTGAAATGTGGGGGATATGCTAATTCAAGCTCACCTGAAATGTGGGGGGTACATTAATTCAAAACCTATCTGTTACTCAGACAAACAATTAATTAACAAAGAAAAGTCGTTTCCTTTCATAGAAGCACCATTTGACTCCCCAGCCTTATGTTGTCTGTATAAAAAGGACCCAAAATTCTATTCAGGCCTCGGTTTTTATTAGGACAGGAGTCCGCTGAGTCCAACCTGTCAAAATAAATCAACTTCCTTTTCAGAGTTCTCATGTCTTGACTTTTGATACCGCATACACCCGACTTCTCTGCAACAATAGGACAACTCAGCATTTCCCCCACGGATTCTCTCTTCCCAGGACTCTTTTGGTCTGTGGCTCAACAAAGTCTTTCCAAGGTTACATAAGGTGATCAAGCAGGGTATTTGGTGATGTTATCTCTGGAAGGAAGTTTTACCACTCAGAGTAGATTTGGTTTATACCATTCAAACCCTCCCAGGGAGGGTTGGTGACCTTTAACTTGGGCCTAAGTCACTTAGGGGGCTTTGTGCTGAGAACTTAGAGGGGGCCCTGGGTCCTCACATTAGCTGTGGATTTTTCATATATGCCCTTTATCATGTTGAGGAAGTTGCCTTCTATTCCTAATTTTCTAAATGCTTTTATCAAGAAAGTATGCTAGATTATGCCAAAAACCTTTTCTGCCTCAATGGAGATGACTCTTAGCTTAGTTTGATAAAAGTTGCCAATGCCAAATACCAGAAATGGGTTATATTTTATAATGGGCATTTATTAGGTTAAAATCCTATAGTTCTGAGGCTGTGAAAATGTCAAAATTAGTGCATCATCAGTGATGCTGCTTCACCGAAGTTTGCTGATGATCCTGGCAGTTGGTCTCTGCCTTCTCCAAGCTCACTTTCTCCCTAAATTCAGCTATAGGAGATCATGCATATGGCTCTGCTGATTCCAATCTCCAACCTCTCTCTCAGCCTCTCATGGTCTTTCTTTTTTTCTGCTGCTGCAGGGGATCCTGGAGTCTTCTTTCTTATGGGAGGGTTAAAATGGAGGCTTTACTTTTCTGTGTGTTTCTGCATGTTTTTCCTGTTTATAAAGGACTTCAGTAAGAGAATTAGAACTCACCCTGGGTCCTGCAATCTAATCAAAGTGCCTTAAGTGATTAAAGTTATTGAATCAAAAATTCCCTTAGCTGAATCTAATAGAATTGGTTTACATACACAGGAGTGGGCTAGATTAAGAACAAACTTAATGGAGTCAAACCTATGTTAAGAACATAAGTTTCTGCAGTCCTCAAACCTGCACAACCATGTAATTTTTCCCCTCATTTTGTTTTTGTGGTGTGTTACATTGATTTTCTTAGGCTGAACCATCCTTGAACCAACTTTATCATGATGTATAATTCTTTTAATGAGCTCTTGGATTTGATTTACAAGTATTTTGTTCAGGATTTTAGCATCCAGGTTTATTAGAGTGATTGATCATAGTATTCTTTTCTTGTGACATCTTTATGTGGCTTTGGTATTAGTCTGATGTCTGCATCATAGAATAAGTTAAGCAATATTTCCTCTGCGTTTATTATTTTGGAAGATTTTAAGCTGGATTAGTGTTAGTTCTTTCTGGAATGTTTGGTAGAATTCATCTACGAAGCCATCTGATCCTGGGATTTTCTTAGTTGGGGGGTATTTTATGACTATTTCAATCTTTTTCACTTGTAATTACTCTGTTGATGTCTTCTATTTATTCTAGAGTCATTGTAGTGGTTCACATGTTTCTAGGAATTAGTACATTTCATCTAGGTTGTCTGATTTTTTGCCATGCAGGTGTTCATAGTATCCTCTTATGATCTTTTTATTTCTCTGTGGTCAGTGGTAATGCCCTTTCTATCATTTCAGATTTTATTTATTTATGTCTTATCTCTTTTGTTTTTCAGTCTAGCTAACAGTTTGGCAATTTTATTGATCTTGGAGAAAGAACTTTTGGTTTTGTTAATGCTCTCCATTAGTTTTTCATTCTCATTTTCTTTTATGTCTGCTCTAATCTCTGTTATTTCTTTACTTTGCTTGCTTTAGGATTAGTTTGCTCTTCTTTTTCTAACTCCTCCAGGTGGGCAATCTCTGATTTTAACTTTCTTCATTTTAATGTAAGTACATAGGGCTTTAAATTCCCCTCCAAGAACTGCCTTCATTGCACCCTATAAGCTTTGATATGCTAGGGTCTCTTTTTCATTAATCTCAAGATACGTTTTGATTTTTATTGCAACTTCTTCTATAACCCACTGTTTAAGAGTGTGTTATTTAACTTACATATATTGGTGGATTTTCCAGTTCACCTACTTTGTTTTCCAGCTTCATTCCATTATGGTCAGATGGTCAGATGCTTTATGTAATTTCAATATTTTTAAATTACTGAGAACTATTTTGTGGTCTATCTTGGGCAATGACCCACGAGCACTTGAGAAGAATGTATACCCTGCTGTTTTGGGTTTCAATGCTCTTCACATATCTATTAGGTCTAGTTCATTATCATATTATTCAAGTTCTCTGTTTTCCTACCCATCTATTTTATGAAGAAAGTGGTATACTGAAGTCTCCAACTATTATTGTAAAGGTGTCATTTCTCATTTTGTTTTTGCCAGTGTTTGCTTCTTGTGTTCTGTGGCACCATCATTAAACGTATAAATACTCATGATTATTATTTCTTATTGGTGGATTGTTCCTTTTATTAATATATTATGTCATTTTCTGTCTATTCTAAAAGCTTTTGACTTAAAGTCTATTTTGTCCAATATTAATATAGGCATCCCAGCCATTTTTGTTTACTATTTGCATGGGATATCTTTTTCCAATCTTTCACTTTCAAGCTATTGTGTCTGTAGGTCTGAGTCTATTGTAAACAACATGTAGTTGGGTCATGTTTTTTTTTTTTTAATCCATTCTGCCATTCTGTGTCTTTTTATTGGTGTCTTTAGTTTGTCAAAGTCTGCCAATGTAAAGTATGAAAAATAATTGGCTTTTATAATGAGAATTTTATTTGGGGTAAAAGCTTACAATTCCACGCCTGTAAAAATCTCCAAATCAAGGGCAACATCAGAGATACTTTCTCACCAAAGTCAGCTACTGGTGATCCTAGTGTCCTGCCATGAGGTGAGGGAAGGTGGCAGCCAATCTCTGCCAAGGTCCCCACCTTCCCTTCAAAGTCCAGGACCTCAGTGATGGAAGATACGTGATATGTCATTTCTCTTTCCAGATCTCCTTTCTCAGTCTAGACTGCTTCACTTTCTCCCTGAGCTCAGCTATGTGTGGTCAGTCATATAACTTATCTCTTCAGTGTGAGCTGCTCTGTGGGCCCAGCCTATTGGGGACTTCATAACTCAGTTTTGGCTACGAGGGATACTTGAGTCATCTTTTACATGACTGGGTCAAAATGTCAGAGCTCTCTTTACTGTGTGTCTTCTTTCTCTGTGTGTCTCTGTATATATAAGGAACCAGTAAGATAGCAGAGACCCAACCTGAACCATTCTATACTTTAGGGTTTGGACAATTTTTAAAGCAGGAATTTTCATGAACTTGAAACTTACTATCACATGCTATATTTCATTTTTTTCCAAGTCTAGTGAATAAGGTAAACTAAACTAATATAAATTATTGACGCTTATTCTTTCAGAATTAATTTTCATGGTGAAGTCATAAGTCCAGTATCCAGAGACCCACCTATTTTTTGCTTGTGAGACATTTGGATGATCTATAATAAACCAACAAAATTTACTTTGTGATTTCATACTTGATTCATCTTGACTTTTGTTATTTATGCTTTCATCTTTTTCATTTTTTTCTGGCTGCCTGGTGATCACTGCATTAGATATTTTTTCATCTTAAGTCTGTTAGTCAATGCTGTCAGTATGATTAGGAAATATAGCTATTTTGTTATTGTTGCTGTTAATATTCACAGCCACAGTTTGCACTGAAGATCACCCCATTAATTTATATAAGAAGTCAGTAGGAAATAAATCTGAATAAAGAATACAAAGTTAACTAAAGTACAAAATCAAGATAGTTTCCCGTTTTTCTAACTTTTAATCTAAGTTTGTTTTCTTGTTGCACAAGTGTCTTGTATGCACCAGATGAAAAGTGCAAAGGAAACAAATAATTTCACAGGAAGGAAGTTTAAAATAAAGGCATACAGGTGTTCTTTCTATGCACAAACTCTTTATAAAAGCAAGCTGAAGTTGTTTATTTTATATCCTCTCCTTTTGAGTAATTTATGTTTATTATAATAACTGATTTCTTTGGAAGACTCTAAAGAAATCTCTTTAAGTGAAAGCATTTTACCCTGTTGGCTGCTTTGACAGAGTGTACCAATTAAGTTTTTGTGGAAACGCAAGCGAGAAGAAAGTATGGAAAGAATTCACCTCAAGCAAAAGAAAACATTTTTTTCAAAAAGATTTTTAATGCAGGTGAAAACATAGCAATAAATTATGACAATTACATTAGTTTGAATTTGAATCATATTATTTTGCAATACTCGTCCTGAAACGTTATTGTATTACAGCAAGAAAAAGGACTGTAGAAAATGGTAATAAATACATATGTAACAAAAAAGGAACTTTCCAAGAAATAAACAAGAGAAAGTAATAATAATAAGAAAAACAATAATGATACAATTTTAAATAACGAGTTTTCTAAAATGTATAGCTTTATACAACTGCAATGATATTCAAACATCTTATGATATTATAGTCATTCATATTAATTATATGTTTTGATTAAATAAAGTCAAAATGTATTCCAAATGGAAAATTTCCATGAATTCATAACAAAGAAATTATTAGTATTATTATTTTGAACAAAATAACATACTTAAAAGCAAGTTGCATTCTTCCATCCCACTCAGAAAATAATACAGAAATACAATAATTATCTCTGTTGTAAGAAATGATTTTTCCTTTTTTCTTCTCTCATAATTACATGGCTATTATAAATATTTATGTCTCTTACATGACTATATTATTAAATACATTTAAATGATTCCTATTTCAGACCCATTGCCTATAGAGCTATATATTGTCTCTCCCACAGTAATAGTAGGACATTTAGAAGCCTACCCAGTTGATGATGTGGAAGATGCTTGAACATGATTACACAGAGTCAGGGAAGAGGATGCAGCAATCATCCAGGGAGAAATGGTCAGAGAATAAACCTAAAAACATTATGTATATGGAGAGTAAAAGATTGGAGACAGAGCAAGAAATGATAAAGTAGCAACCCCTTCCAAAAAAGTATAATTATTTTTTCAATACAGGGGAAAATAATAAGGAAATGACAAAAGTTAATTTAAAATGTTCTGGTGTTGGCAATTGTAAATATATTTACTTAAAAATATAAAAGGCTTGAAGTAACAATTGAATGATGGATTATCAAAAGAAAGATATCAAGCAGATATTGAAAATCTATACTTCACAAACATTTTATTTTGATTGATGGTTTAATAGTCATGATGGAATTTCTAGGTTTATCAGTGATTGTCTAACGAGAATGTAAAAAGTGAGAAAAGGAAAAATAACAATACTAAGTGAGAAGAAATCATTAATATTTGAAAAAGTGAGCAAAGGAGAAGAAAAATAAGTAAAATTTATTCATAAGTTTTCCAAGTGAAATAAAAGATAACTCCCTAATCACTTTACCCTTATCTATAATATCCCTTTATATTTAACCTTACTTTCTTTCTTACGTAACATTGTAAGGAGAGTATTTTCTCACTATTAAGCCTTAAATCCCCCCTTCCTTTTCTCTCCTCATGTTTCCTGGGAACAGTACAGAAAGTGTACCAAGTCAAATCAAAAGGAACCAGGGAGTATTTATTTAATCAGTAGGCACCTGGTATGCAGGGCATATAATGCTGGTCAAAACTCTGCCCGGTGACCATGATGGATGAAGTTGTTTTGTACAAAGTCCCTGCCAATGAGCACCAGAAGGTCTCATACACATTTCTGATTACCATAAGCAAGTCTTGTGTTATTTATGGTTTGTAAGTCTTGTGTTATTTATGGTTTGTAAGTCTTGTGTTATTTATGGTTTGGCTCCATGTCTTCTTTGTTCTCCTGCCATGTAATCCCCATGTAATCTGCTGCATGCTACTTGAATACTGCTTGAAGTGCAGCGGCCGTGCTGGACCATGTCCTTGTCTGTAAGCTTTCCTAAATGAACTACTATATGATCTGTCCAAGTCTTCCCTAAGCATTCTTTGGTCTCTTGAGCAAGGTCGAATACACCCTAGAACCAAAGACTGTGTTTCTGCAACAGCATACACATGTCAATGTAAGATGTAACCCTGTCTTGCCTTAGTGTAGTGATTGCCCTCCTTTCTCTTTAAGAAAGCTTTAAAATGGTCAGTCAGGGAATAGTGACTGCAGGGCGAGGTAGAAAAAGACCACTGACTCATAATTATATTAATATTCCAAAACGCACAAAGGAAACCAATACTAAAAAAAGAGCCATGAAATTTAAAAAAGGTAGATACATCACTCCAGACAAACTGAAAAAGTGTGGAAAATACGAAAGGGTTGAGGTATTCTTTGAGAGTAATGAAGCAAAAAAAAATAAGCTCAGTTCTAGAAAATGTTTTATAAGATGAAGATGTTTGACTGAAGAAGATTGAATTTGGGGAAAAAATAGAACTAGATAAATAACTAATCAGTGTTAACTGAGCTCAGATTAGAATCTTATGGAAAATGGAGCGGTTTATATTTGAACTTAGTATTGGCTATGCTATATCTCTGTGAGAATGGAAACTAAGTTAAAATAATGGTATTTTTCAGGGACGGTCATATCAAGGTTTTCAAAAGAGTAAAGCATATGTTTACAACCTGTGTGACAAAAATAAATTTAAGTACAGAAAATTAAATTGTGTTGATTGTTATCAGAACAGCACACTATATTAAAAAAACTTCTTAAAGAAAGGTTACATTTTATCATGTATTCTCTATGTAAAATAAATAATATGAAAAACTGTAAAATGAAAACCACATATGCTTTTGAGTTCATGAACTACTGCTGATTGACCCCAATGAATGAAAGCACAACTCAAATAAGAAAGCTTGTGACCAAGTAGTACAAGAAAAATTTCTCTCATGGATACTTCCACCACTTTTTATAATGCTTTATCAAAGCATTAAAAATATTTGTGGGAAATGGACTTTGGCCCAGTGGTTAGGGCGTCCGTCTACCATATGGGAGGTCCGCGGTTCAAACCCCGGGCCTCCTTGACCCGTGTGGAGCTGGCCATGCGCAGTGCTGATGCGCGCAAGGAGTGCCGTGCCACGCAGGGGTGTTCCCCGCGTGGGGAAGCCCCACGCTCAAGGAGTGCGCCTGTGAGGAAAGCCGCCCAGCATGAAAAGAAAGAGCAGCCTGCCGAGGAATGGCACCGCCCACACTTCCCGTGCCGCTGACGACAACAGAAGCGGACAAAGAAACAAGACGCAGCAAAAAGACACAGAAAACAGACAACCAGAGGAGGGGGGGAAATTAAATAAATAAATAAATCTTTAAAAATATATATATATATGTATACAATTTTACTATACTTCCACAACCATAGGAAGATGAAACTAAGGGAAATTAAAATAATTTTTTCAAATACTATTAAGTCTCAGAAGGAAATAAACATTTCTGAAGTGTGTACGTTTTTGGTTTAGAAAAGAAAAAGTGCATCAATACTATTAGTAATTATTAATACTGGTTCTTTCTCTATTCAAAACTTGCTCACAAAACACGATTCAATCAAAGTGCTCACAAAGGTTGACCCCTTCACTTGAAAGGCTTATTTGGTGGGTGAGGTAGAATGATGTTAAATGTGTACAAACTATCTCTGGGCCTCAGTTCGCAATTGCTTTCTCCAAAAAGGGTTATTGTTTCATTTTCTAAGCAGGTAGAATATTGGGGTAGAAGATAGTGCTGCTTGCTTTAATCCAGTAGAGATTGAGCAAAATTGGTTCTGCATTATAATTTAATCAGGGTGCTTTCTAGATCAAGTTTGTCTTTGCTTTGAGATATTACCATTAAAGATTTCCAGCTTGGAGTCTGGTTGCTCCCCAGAAACCCTCCTTCTTGTGTAGCCAAAACCCTAATCTATTCTCTTTAGAAAAGCAAAATCCTCATAGATTTTTGCATATTGATTTTCATCTATGAAACTTGATAACTCTCATTAATTCTAATAATTTCTTTACAGATTTTTGGGAGCTTTACCCTTTAAGCAGTATTATTTATTAGGAAAATAATGAAAAATCTGTTTTTGCTTGCTTTCCCATTATGTTATGCAAGTTATCTCTATTTATTTGTCTCAGAAGGTTTGCCAGAAGTTTCTTTAAAATGTATTTTATTATAATTTTAATCAGTTTGATTTAAATATACATATATTCACTTTAAAATTTCCAAAAACATAAATAATGCTTTCTGTAGTTCCTTGGAGATACCCTTCAATAACTTGAGGATGTTCTATTCTCTTATTCTCATGGTACAAATGAAGGGTTGTTCAAATCTATTTAACACTTGTTCTGTATCTATCCAGATGAGCACATACATTTACATTTTTAATTAGTTTAAGCAGTGAATTCATTAATTAGTTATCAGTTTAACCAACATGGCTTTCCTGGAAAGAACTCACTTACCTTATGATATGTGTCATATATATTTCTGGTTCTATGTGCTTTGCCTCTAAGTTCTTACTATTGGTGAATAATTTTAGTTTTTATCTTTGTGACAGTTTTGTTTTCTATTAATATTTTAATTACACTTTAAAAGTAGGAAATGACAAAATAATTTTATAGTGAAGAACAGATATGCACCAGAAAGATTCTAAAAGTAAACTTTGCTATATTTGCTTGGTCATAAAACTATCCATTTATCCATCCTTTCTTCAACAGTATTTTGAAGCATGTCAGTGTACATTTAAGACGAAAATACACAAATCCTTCAATATATATATGATTAATAAAGAGTTCAGTATTTATAATGGTTCTCTGTTTATTGAGTGGAAATTTGCATACAATGAATTACAAAAATATTAAGCAGTCATTCAATGAGTTCCAATAAAATGAGTATATTTGGGAACCTCCAACTTCTATGAAGCAAAGAATATTATCATCCCAGAAAGTTTTCTCATTCCATTTCCCAAGCAATAGCTGCCACCCCCACCACCAGGCAACCACATCTTTAATTTTTTTCATCATAAACTACTTTTATCCTTTTAGTATATCCTATGAATAGGACAATAAAGTATAGCCTATTTTTCACAAAGCTTCTTTCACTCATTTTAAGAGTCATTAATTTTGTTGCGTGCAATGGTAGTTTATTGATTTTTATCATTGAATTTTTTTTTTTATTGTGTAAATATAACATGTTAGTTTACCCATTTTTCTATTGATCGAAACCTGGGCTGTTTCAAGTGTTTTGCCATCATAAAGAATGTTGGCATGAGCATTCAGATAAAGGATATATTTATGAACTTATTTTCATGGGAATGGTTTGTTGTAGCATATATGTGGATGTTTGGTTTTTAAAACACTGTCAGCCAATTTTCAAAAGTGGTTGTACAACTTACACTCTCAGCAACAGAGTTTGAAAGTCTTTAAGGAAACTATAATCATTCTGTTTAAAAGACAATCACCACAGCTTCTTACCATTCGTTGTCATGCTCAGCTTCTGACCACTCATTTCCACACTAGTGACAGATCTAAAATGTTAGCACAGAAACACCCCCATGTGAATACACATAAAATTCACAAGAAGGATTACAGTTCATGTCACTGCCTAATCCACTTAAAGTAAACAATAGGCCATGTGGGGATTTTTCAAATTTACAGCAGTTTCTCTCTTTGTGTACCTGGAAGCAGGATAAAATAATAATTTCAATCTATAAAAGATAAAAGTACTTACTGGATGAAAGAATACCAGTCCTTCACATAGGATTGTCACTGGGATAATGACTCTAATGTCCCCTAAACACTCAAGCAGGCAAAGAATGATAGGATATTAAAAAAATGTTTTTTCATTTAAATAGTAAAAAGTCAACTGTGCAATCATTCTAGATTATTTATATGTTCAGAACATTTTCCTTAGACTTTTGCTCTCAAGCTTCATGGCACTTGTAGTATTTAAGCATATTATTCAACCTATCTCTGAAATTGAGAGACAGTAACCATCCTTAAGTTTTAGCTCTACTTCATTGGTAAATAGTTTAAATTTTTTAAAAGCTCCCAGGGCATCCTTTCTCTATTATTTCTAGATTCTTCCCTGGCAAGAATATAGAAAAGACTCCGCTGAATTTCATTCTGTGAACTGTATGGGAATTACAATTTTGAAAAATATTAGATTGACTTGACAGGTTTTTAAAGTTCTCCTCAGCAGTTAAACAATTCCCTTATGCCTGTTCCCTAGAGTCTTGAAGTTAAGTGTTAGTACATCTGTTCATTTCACAAAAATGGAAGTAGGTACTTCCCAGTTAATATCAAATTTAAGTTATTATTTAAATATTTTCCCCTTAGAAATAGATTTACCTTTGTTCAATATATTATTTCCATGCCAGTACTTGTGATTATAAACTTATTCACATGTATTCTCAAAGAGGACTTGCTCATGTAGAGGAAAGGAAGAATCTATGAGAATTTTATGTGAGTTTCTCAGGCAAAGATTACATGTACACATGGAAATGTGGAAAATAAGCGAATCGACATAAATTTTAGCACACAGACGTTCAGATTAGGCACAGATAAAATTTAACAAAAATACTAGGGATATATTTCCATTTTTTTAAAAAAATTTCAGATAAATTTATACTGAGTGGTGCTAACTATAAAGTCAACTTGTTTATTAAAACAAAAGTTGCACTTTTTTTGCCTGATATATTGGGAGGTAACTATTCTCAGCACATATCTTTGGAGACAGTTGCTAACAACACTTCCCCCTTCCCCTGATTCACACCCCTCACACACACACAAGTTCTAAATACATGAAGTAACTATTGTGGCATCCATTTAAGAAGCCTTAAAGATGAGAATTCACTAGGGATTTTAATGGCGATTTTTAATTTGAGCTTTATCAGGGAGCTTTGATAAGACCTATTTCATGATGGTAATTTTTTATTGTGTTTTCATTTGGTTTTTCCCCCTTGCCCTCTCTAATCTCAGACTGCTTACTATTTTGGTCTGTACATCTCTATCATTATCAGAGATAGCTACTTCTGCCCATATAGAATTTCACACCTAATATGTGATATTTTACTTCTGTCTGCTCTTTTCAAAGAGAATCATCTTCTTAACAGCCTCCTAAGGCCTATATTTTCTGTTAAAAAGACGCTTCCCTGAAGTTTAAAGTTCTTTTTCTTTTCCTTTAAAATGTGTTGCCTTCTCTTCTTTAAGAATTTGGGAACTTTCTAACAACTTCTACTCTGATAATAATTTGTCATGTAATGACATAAGTTTGAAAAAGTCTTATCACATGGATTTATGCACCCAGGGGTCTTTTCAAGAAGATTAGAAAATCTCTTGCTGCTAGTTGGTGCCTAAAATATTTACAGGAAATAAGAGCCAGAGGTGCTTTTGCAAAATTTGAGAACGTCAGAAAGAGGAGGATTGTGAGATAACATATTATTGTTCCACTTCTGGTATAAAAATAATTTGATCTCATTGCTTCAGAAAAATTCACTAAATTGTAAATTAAGGGTATAAGAAAATAAAAATTGCAATAACTGTATATTATGGGAATTACTATCAAGATTAATCAAAGGGTAGAAGACATGGTCTCTTTTTGCAAAGCATGATACTTACTAGTAAAACCATTGATAATGTCTGTATAAGATACAAATTTCCCTGTATTGTTATAGCTATTAAGGAAAACAAATTCGAGAATATAGTTTTTCTAAAGTATAGGAATACTTTCTGGACCTGGGAATTTTAAGTAAGATATTAGTTATAATACTTTCCTCAACATCTGGACCACTGTGGATGCCCCCAAAATGTTGGTGCTTTCTCTTCCTGTGTATGGCAGAGGCATTGTTTCCAGAGATTTCTTCTCCCCTCTTCTACAGAAATAGCAACACTGACTTTAGCAGAAATAGAGATAATTTCTAGTGTCTCTGCTGTATGTCTGTGGCAGGGAAGGTGTCTTGGTCAGAGAACTTTAAGCAGAAGCACTCTGGGAAGCTTCCAGGAAGTCTCCTGAAGTAGAGAGAATATGAACTGATCCTTATCTTCCTTCTTTCTGTTGTCTGAACTGTTTATGTCATTTCTGGAACCTGAGGGGCCACCCTGAGTGACCTATAGAGTAGAGATCTACAGGGGAAAACATAAAATAGAACACAAGTTGGTTTGTGAAATTGTGTAACAAGACACCAGATTAATACAAATTTAGTGGCTTAAAATAACACACATTTATTATCTTACAGCTCTGGAGGCCTGAAGTCCAAACTGAGTTTCACTGGGATGAAATCAAGATGTCAGCAATACTGTGCTTCTATGCTTTCCCTGGAGACTTGAAAGGAAGAATCAAATTGCTTACTTTTTCCAGTTCTAGAGCTGCAGTGCTTGTATTCCTAGGCTGCTGGCCCTTTCCTCCATCTTGAAAATTAGTATTGCATCTTGCTTCAGCTATCACTTAGCCTGTTCTCCTTTGTGAGATCTCCTTTTACCTCCCTCTTGTTAGCACACTTCCAGTTATATTTATGGCCCAAAGGATAACCCAAGATAATCTATCATCTCAAGATCTTTAATTTAACTGTATCTGCAAAACCCCTTTATTATATAAGATTATATGCACAGATTCCAGAGGAATGGGGCTTGGATATTTTTGTGGTCTATTATCTCAGCCTACCACAGTATCACATAATAAAGCACTTTAGTTCATGAAAATGAAAATTTCATTTTAAGGGAAAGTTCACCAGTGCAGGTAGTGTGCACAGAAATCCTAAAATTCAGTAGTTATTGAAAGGTCAATATGTGCCCCTTGTATATCTGGAAAAACTAAAATTCAATTCCAGTTTTAATATGTTATGCAAATTGTATTAATTAGTGCTCTCTAATTAAACAACTGACAGGAGATATCTGTAAATATTATGAGATTTTTTAAGATGGTCTCATTTGACTGCGGGGGTGCAAAAGTCCAAATTCCATGGGGTAGGCTGCAAACCAGGAACTCCGATGAAGGTCCTCTATGAATTCCTAAGGAGGAGCTGTCAGACTGAAGTAGATATGAAAATTCCCCTTCGTCTGACTGCTGAAATCATCACCTCTCCTTTGAAGGCCTTCACCCAATTAGATGTGATGTCTCTTATTGCTGAAAGCTATCTCCTCAGTTGATTGTATATATAATCAGCCATAGATGCAATCAGCTACCGGTGATTTAAGTCCAGAAAATGTCCTCAGTAACAATTAGACCAG
The DNA here is from genome assembly GCF_030445035.2 of Dasypus novemcinctus. NCBI lineage: Eukaryota > Metazoa > Chordata > Mammalia > Cingulata > Dasypodidae > Dasypus > Dasypus novemcinctus. Next base: position 143,435,676 of record NC_080676.1, read on the forward strand.
TGCTTGCTTGACCCAACTACCAGGCACTATTATGTAGCCAAGTTGACAACCATCACCCAACTCTCTCCCATAGTAATTTCAAAAGGAATTCCTTCATGCCTTTCTCAGGACTCTGCTCATGAGGGAGAGAATATGACCCAGGATACCAAATATCCTCCAGCCTTCCCTAGTTTCCCTAGGTTGGAAAGAGTTATTGAAAATAGGAAATTGGATTGGGAGGAGATTAATATCAAAGAGCCAAACTGATTTTGCCTTCTTATTTTCTTTCAAATATTTATTTTTATCACAAAGTGTGCTAGGCTGTTTGAGTTTAAAAGGTAAAAATTTACCACCTCTATCCTCTATTGACCTTCTGACGATTTCCATTTAAGGCAAATGGTAGTACTCTTTCTAAATACCTCAATAGGGAACCATTATTTGCCATAAAATAAAACATCTATTGATATCTAAAATTGCACACATGCATACACACAGAGAATTGGTTTGAGAGTTATTATGGTACCATTAGCGATTGAGCTAAGTATATCCTCTAATCCATAAAATGTAGAGAAGTAATTCTTTCTGAGTACTGATTAATGTTAAAATTTTCATAAGTATTGTAATGAATGTGAGATTTTCATCTATTATCAAATCATGTGTTCAGGAAAGTATAAACCTTAGAAGTGAAATCTTTATTTATATGGCAGGAACAGTCTAGGGAATTCTCATATTAACACAGATTAAGATGATATTCTCTGTAGAAATAATAAATTCCACAGAGGAGAAGCAAAGAATTCCACCTTTTCCCAACTATATTTAATTTTTTTAATTTTAATTTATTTATTATGCTTTTTTAGAAATCATAGTCAAGCATGCATTATAGACTCTAATGTTTATTTGTCCTGCAAAAGCAATTACCTATGGTTTTATATACACACTTTTTCTGAAGTGAGCAGTTTCTCTGACATCCTTGCTTCTGCATCCAATATCCTTGCAATTACAGAAAGACAGTTCAATGAATATTAGTTGATAACAAAATTGAATGCAATCAGACTTGTTATCGCTTCTTCACATAAAGACCATAGTTTTCCTTTACATTATTTTTTTTATACACAACACATTATTAGAGTATAAGATTTGGTAATTCTTGCTGTGATTTCTAGATTTTTAAAATCTAGAATACAGGATGAATTACTTGGATTCTACCACTACTTCAAATAAAAGAAATATTAAAAAGAAAGTAGATTTTAATCCTATATTTAGGTCTTCACTGTGGTTTAAAACCAATGGTAATTACCATAATTTAAGGTATGCTGTAAACTTGTTCTTCTGTCACTTCATTTCAGAACCACTGTACTTCAAGAATCTTGGACTGGCTAGAAAAATGCTAGTAAAATACTATAAAAATGCATTTTAGCATAAATATACTTTACAAAGGCAGAGTCTTTGGCAAGTCCCCTAGAATTTCTTTCAGATTTTTTATGGTAAGAGCAGACTTTTTGCCATCCACATGGAAAAGAAAAGATGAGATTTTATTACAGGGCCCCTGAATGTCAGTTGCTGCCTTCAGTTCCAGAAATGTTATGTATCAGGAAAGCACAACTACCATGAGTGCTGCCCAATAAAGGACTGTAGAAAGTAGAACATAAAAACTTATAAGAGGAGATGAGAAGGTAAGTCTGGAAAGGGGAGCTAGAAAATTAGAGAAAAATTACTAATCAGCCCCCTTGAAACACTGGTGTCTAGAGACAAATTGAAATTTTCATGCTTATCCAGATGCCCCAACAGCCATGAAAGGGAACTAGCGGGAGCTGCTGCTCTGTACCGGGGATCACTTGGTCAGCAGGACTGGGGGTTGAGTAAGAGCTGGGCAAGGAGGGTTTAGGACATGCTGAACTCTACTGATAAATCTGCATCTGCCTCTCACCTCATGTAATCATGAAACCTTTAGAGAGCAATGTCTGTTGCTTCACTTCTACCTTCCAAACCTTATGTAAATGTCTTTTTGGCCAACTCTAACTTAGAATCATTCAGAGATGGTGATGTGGGAAACCTTGTTCAGATTAGACACACTAACAGGGTAAACCATGACATGGAGTAGTACTGCTTTTCTATTCTTATTGAAATCATGTAAATATGTGCTTCAATGTATAAATTCAGATTTGACTACTTTTAATAAATATAATATGTATGGATTTTATATATTTATGTGTGAATATATATTTTATGTTTCATATATATGAAATTTCATTTCATAATTTCATTCATATGAAAATTATATATAAGAATAAATATATGATATCATATCATATATCATATCATATCATATGACATGATATAATGTAACTCCTTCCCAAACTCAGGACAGGTTAGAGATCTTCTAGTGTTCAGTTGTTTCTCTCCTTTACTCTTCATGAGAAAATATTATTAACACTATTATTGATCTCTCATGTGATGAAATTTTGTCTTTTGAGTGCTTAAGTTAAAAACCAAGTTTTGAGTACTGACAATGATATGAAGATCACTTGTTTTCCAAGGCATATTTTAGAGGCTTTAGCATATGATAATTATCTGTTTCCTGAAACATTATTGTTCTATCTTCTTTACTCTTCATAGTTGTCTAGTATGCACAGTTAATGCTTTAATTGCTTTGGTAATTCCAGCTAAAAGCATTTATAAAGCGCTTCTATTCAGCTTTATGTGTTCATAAAATAAGATAATTTTAACTGGGTCCAGCAACAATGCTTTAATTACCTAAAATAAAATTAGGTAAGCAAACCAGTGGGGGTGAGATTTGTTATTTAATCAGATTTAGGACATAGAGCAGATGATGCACCCTGAAAGGGAGAGTAAATGTGGAAGAGAGATTACACTTATAAATGAACATGTTAATTCATAATCTAATAAAAATATAAGATATTTTCTCAATCATAAAGTTAAAGAAAATAAGCGTGATTGCAAAGAACATGCACAAATTAAAGGAAATCGTAATGATCTTAGATTTCAACACAATACTTATCTCGTTGCATATGAACTGTACAATCAAGACATATTCAGAAACATATTTGAAAATTGTATCTTGTGAGGTAAGCAATATTTTACAAATAAAAAATAATTGAATTATGATGGCACTTTGCTGAGTTGTCAAAAAACAACAATTTTTGTCACTGTAATAAGTCATTACATGTAAGGTGATGCAGTGAGCTTATTTTTTTATTGATATGGTAGTTCATAGTTCTTTAATTTTAAAAATGAGATTCTGAATATATATACTGAATGCTGGGAGTAATTGTAATAAATTATGATAAAATGTTTTTATAGTAAGCTATTTCTCATTAAAAAGAATAGCTGAAACAACCCTATTAAATAAGCCATAGGCTGGAGAAAACCTCTATGATTTCGTTTAATGAGAAAAGACTTACCTTTCACATTGCTGATGATAAAAATTAAAGCTATAAAATTAAAAAAATCAATAATCCCTGGATAACATTTCCATTTATGTAAGGAACATCATTTCTTTGTATGAATATTTTAAAAATGTATTCCTTCTTTCTTTTCTCACCAACACATGAATTTCTATAATAATCACCTGAAGAGAAAAATGTCTTGATTTAGTATTTTAGGAAAAAAATTAGGGGAAGAGAGAGATAATGACAGATAGGCAGAGAATCAGAAAGACCAAATAGAGGGAAAGATGGAGAGAGAGAGAGAGAACAGTAACTAAAGGAATTCTACTTTGCATTGCTTATCCTGAAGATAAAAAAAAGATTTTAGCACTTGAATTCCAAAATCTTGACTGGCCCATAAATTTCATATTCTATTTCTCATTTACTACATGCAACATATCAAAAGAAATATTTCTCCTTATTAATCTTTAAAACATTGCATTGTCTACATTTTCTTACCTAAGGCTTTAAACTAGTTAAACTTTAAATTAGCCAGGTAGAGATTATCACTATGGAAACCACAGGGTATCTAAGAACACACAAGAAGCATCAAATTTCATTTTTGTTTCCCTGAATTATATCTTGAAACAATATGCTGTATTCTAGATGTAACTTAATAAAACTTATGGTGCTTGATGGGTTTTGCACATCACTAAAATAAAAGTTAAAAGGATGAAACATGGGAATGTATAGCATAAAAAACCCTGTTGCAGATGATGAGTTTGTTTAATAGTACAAGTTTAAAAATGTTTCTTCAATAAAGCAGAACAAGTGTACATTAATATTACAAGATGTTAACAGTAGAGTGGTATCTGAGATAAAATGCACCTAAAGCACACTATGGGCTGTAGTGAACAGTAGTATATTAATATTGTTCATCAATTATGAAAAAAGAGAATTATCATAAGTGACAGAAACCAGACCCAAAGTATTGCATATTGTTTGACTCCATTTATAAAATGTAAATATAAATAAATTTATAGAGGTGCCATTATATTAGCAGATACGTATGGGAAGGAATCAATAGAGGGATTGAAAGATACCTGCTAAGGGATGGGTTTTTTTTTCTTTTTCGAGTAATGAAAATGATCTAATATTGATTATGGGGATGAATGTACCTGTGATTATACCAAAACCGACTGAAAGTACACTTTGGATAGATTGTATGGTATATGAACATATCACAATAAAATTGCTAAAGAAAAGAGATGGTAAATTCTAGGATGTTATAACATAACTAATGTACAAGTGGAGAAAATGTTACTAGTATGCAAGGTAATATTCTCAATGGCACTACCTTCCCAAAGGTGAAATCTATTCTCTCAGAATAGCCAAGTCTAGCAGCCGAGGAATACGAAAAGTTAGGCTTCAGCACTCACCAATTAATTATTTTTATTATTCACTACCTACTTTTATACTTATACCACTTTACAAACTTCTCAATTTTATTCACAGTTGTTGTGAACTATATAAAAAAAGCAATAGACTGAATATACAGTCATTCGTAAAATCCTATTTAATAATTCAGGAAAAGTTGAAGTTTCTCTGTAAAATACATGCTAATGACTCAGAATTGTTTTAGCTTTATCAGAATATGTGGTTTCCTAAAAGCTTCTTAGTATAGTATAACTTGCTTTTTTAGCAATGAAATGATAAATTCAACTATTTATGCTGGTCCATACAAATGGGAGGATCTTTATCATCCTTATTTTCAATACAGAGCAGGACATTTACTATATACAAGGAAAGTATAAGACCAAAAGAAAAACTTTATGTTTGGTCCATCTACATTTTAATAGATATATGGATAACTTTTTTTTTTCAAACTTCTTTGGAAACCGTCCTGAGACATGTAAATCACCTTGCTCTACACATGTCTTCAGAATTCTGGTTATTAATCATACAGAACTTGTATTGAAGGCATATTATACATCACATTCCTCTTTAGGTACTTTGTTACCTAGGTTAATTTTCTCTTCACAATAAACATATGAGTTAGCAAGTATCATTCTACCTTTGGATGAGGAAATTGAGGCTCAGAATGGTTAAATGAATTACTTAAAGTCATAAGTAAAATTTCGTGTTTCAGAACTAGTCCATCTGGCTCCCAGAATAGATTGAATTAATACTTAATAAACACTGCTTATTTATTTTCATTTAGGCAACATATGATAGTATTGTAATTTTGTATTGTACTCAGTGGGTCTACTTGAATAAAGTCATATTTGAAAAGGATTTAGGTAGAGATAAAAGCAGATAGAGAGAAAGAGACACCTGGGTTTTCATTCTGAATTTTTGCAATAGCTATTACAATTCATCAACTATCTTTTGGGTTAAAAAAAGAAACAAACCCAATTATAGAGAAACCAAAGCACATTTATTGAAGACAAGATCATAAAATTAGCATTTAGCATGTTTTATTCCTCAGTCATATCCCACAAACACACATATATGTTTTATAGAAAATGACTATAATTATATTGTACTTAATAACAATAGTTAATCTTTGCATATTTGATATGTTGCTCACTATCTTTTAAAGTGAATTTTTTTTATCATGAATACAATTTCCAATTGGAAATGTAGGACTCACCTATAATTTACCAGAGAAGGTATAGAAGATTTCATATGGAAAAAGAAAAAATTGGAAATCTCTTCTAATATCATGCACATATTTATCCTAACAACAAAATTAGCTATAACTCAGTAAGAGAAAAGAATGAATCACAGCCAAATACAAGCAATTTCTAGCAAAGAACCACATACCAATATTTGTTCATTTTTGTCTTAGAAAGCAATTACCGACATTCCCAGACTCTAAAAATCTACAGGGGCTACTTTTGAAAACTTAACTTGCCCCACTTAGTTCTCACTGCACCATATTCAAAATGGAACAAATACCAGTGGACTCTGTCCTTTTTATGCAATAAAATTTCAGTATGGTACATTATAAAGTATAAAAGCCTAATTAGCCAAAGATCACTAAGTCACTAAACAAAACAGATTTATTGACTAGATGCAACAAGGGAGAGCATTGCAGAGCAACCATGGACAGAGCTGCTCAAGACGGAGGAAGGAAAAGTATTTAAAAGGCAGAGTTTCTGTTTTAGCTGATGAATAAGTTGGATAATGGACTTTGGAAATAGTAGCACAATGTTGTTAATGTAATTAATGTGAATTGTATACTTCAAAATGATTAAAATGGGAAAGTTTAAATTGTGTATATGTTACTACAATAAAAAGTTAATAAAAATAAAAACTCTACAGAAAAAAAGTTTCTGTTCCCACTAAAGGATTCTGGTGAAGGTATTAGGGAAATCAGGGTGACTTCTGGATTGGTTGAGTTTTCTGAGACAAGATTAAGAGAAGTAAGAGTTTAGTGAAAGAGAAGTTGGGCAATTGGGTATCTGCACTAACAGAAATAACAAGGCAGGTCTGAAAGTATCATTGGTAAGAAAAAGAGGAGATATTATGATTGAGGCATTATGGGGGATAAACAATGTTTCCTGTTAACTTTGCTCCTAGTTTTACCTCTGTCTCTTTCTTTGCCTGATCAATGCCAGGGTTTCTTTTTCCTTATTCAGTCCAAGGTAATTTTCCGCCTTTCATTTCAAGGGAATGTTTTACTCTTTCAGAGGCAAAGGGAATTTTTGTTTAATTAATCTCTAGTAGTATATGTAAGCAATGGGAAAGTGTTGCTATTGTGCATAAACTACTCCTTCCAGGGGCTTCAAACACCCAGAGCCTATGTTCTTTTTGAAAACAGATCTTGCTCTTGTGTCCAGAGAAGCCACAGGCTTCTATTTCATTTAAGAAACAAAACAAAAACAGAGAATACCACATTCTTGTGTCTATGTACAGTGAGACCCAACAAGTCATGACCAGAGCACAAACAGCCTCTGCCACAGAGAAATTTTTTCTTCCTCTCCCCAGAATTTCTCTCCACATACAGAAGTTTCCAAGTGAGTCAGTCATTTGAAGTAGTGGGTAAAGATCATTTAATTTTATTAAAATGTACTGTTGTTTTGAGAAGTCCAAGAAAGGCATATATTTTTCATAGATAATCCATTTTGTATAAACATCATAATTAAAACTCATAAGTGAATTTTATTTGAAATAAAACTTAGCGCAAGGATGTGTGGTCAAAAGTGTTTTCTGTAATCATTTACTTTGCTGTAAAATGATTAGCAATAGAGAAAAGACTTGACTACATAGTAAAAAGGAGAAACAAGTAAAATTTGATAGCAAGTAAAATCACCAATACATACATGCCAATGTACACTGATGTACACACATGTTCTAAGGACACAGTGGAAAAAAACACATTTACCAGTACAGAATAAATGTAACATAAACCTGAATATAGAGAAGGCTGAAAATAAGAATTCAAATTAGCATTAGCAAACAAAAACTCAAATCCCATTCTGACTCTCATTGACAATGCTTTAGAAAAGCTCTGTATGATAAAGACAGTTTTGCTATCAAATTACACAGTTTGAACAATGAATTTCTATTGTTCTGCCTAGAAAAATTTGCTATGATTATGAGAGTTTGACTCTTCTGAAGTATGCTAGTAATATGCAACTCAGACTATTTATTGAGCTCTTCTATGTGTGCAGATTCTATAAAGAAAATTATTTGAATAACGAAGATTTTCAGCTGAAGGTTTTCCTTTACAAATATGACCAAATCATTGCACATTAATTGTCAGAGTGAAAGAATAAACACTCTTCTCTTTCCCTTCCTTTAAAAATGTGCCCAACCAGTCAAAAACAATAGTTTTGCCTGTGAACTTCAATTTTCTCCCACATAATATTGAACTAAACCAGGCAAGACCCAGTGCTTTAGGATGTCACCCGCATCGCTCTTCTGGCCATCAGTTTTCTTTGACATTATGAAATACAGTGAGTTCCTGATCTGGGGCTCCCACAGGAGTTAACTTGCTCAACCATGCCTGTAACAATTTACTTGGTACTTTAGAAAGATTACTCAGGGATAATGTCCCCAAGTTACACTGCCAAAACCAACTGTGCGAGAGATATAATCGCCCTTGCCAAAGGAAAGTCAAGTTTATTAACAAGTCCATATGTGCATGTCATGAATTGTCATTTAATACGTGTGGTGATGACTTTAGAAGAGTGGAGAACTTGGATCTCTGCTAGACGATGTTGGTCGAATTCCTACTCCTTTTGTGTACGTTATTCCAGAAATAATTTGTCAAGTCCCAGAGGCAAATGCCAGTTCAGTCACAAACTTATCTCTGAAAATTAAGAAGTCAGAGTTCATGGGAGGGTTAATACTACTATGAAACACCCACAAAGATGTAGGATGAAGAGGAAGGAAGTCATTGACTTTGAGCACATTGAAACTGTGTTATTCACACAGTGAATTGAAGGGGGAAAAAAATCCCAGATATTTCCAAAAAATAAAAAAGCATTAAAATATGTAGGAAAAAAATACTATTTCTCAGTGGCCCTTTCTGCTTGTGGATAAAAGCTTAAGGTCAAAAAGAAAATAGTCCAAAACTTTAAAAGAGAGTACAAGATTTTCTATGTATTAACAGGAATCTTTGTTAACAAGATTGTGCATTTCCATGCATTCACACTGAATTTCTATTTTCTCTTATTAAATCAAAAGTAATGATTATTAATTTAATACAAATACCTTGTGGAGAAATTAAAGAAAAAACTATCCCAAATGAAATTCATTCATTTCATATATTGCTTCATTTAAGAGAATTAGTGTCTGAGCTTCTGCCGGAGACTTACAAAACTATGAAATATCTGACTTGTGTCCATGAAACAACTCTGTATATCAATAAGAATTATTTTCCTTTTCCATCCTTATACACAAATAATTTTGAAGAGTGAGAAGAATTGAGCCATGTTAAATAATACACGTTAAATAATAGATATCAAATGGGGAAAACATATTCTTTTTGGATAATCAGTAATATAAATGCATTAATTTTTAATCATAAATCCTTCATCCTTAAAAAGAAAAAGAAAAGGTAACATCTTAGGAAGGATCTGTTAATATACTTTATTAACTTTTAAAGTTTCTAATCATGTCCTTTTGAGTCTTCTGTGAACCCCAGGAAATTATGTTCTTAAGGTAACCCATTCCTGTGCATGTAAATATATTTTATGTGGGAACTTTTTATTAGATTCCATTAAGGACCCTTTTGATTGGATCACTTCAATTAAGGGCCTTTGATTAGATTGCAGGACCCAGGGTGGGTCTTAATCTTTTTAATGGAGTCCTTTATGAGTGACAGAGACACACTGAGACTGTTATCATTTTACCCTGCTATGTGAGAGAAGACTCCAAGATCACTGACAGCTACAGAATGACAGAAAACAGAGAAAACTCGAGAGACTGAGAGAGGCAAGAAGCTGGAATCAGCGGAGCAGCCTGAAGGGAAAAGTAGGGAGAGACAAGTCTTTGCATTGCCCACATCTAAGCGTGGTTTGAAAGTGAGACTAGAGAGGAAGACAGGGCTCTTTACTGACCTCCATTTTACCTTGCCACATGACAGTACCCAAAGTCCCCAACACTGGATCTTGGTAAGGCAAAATCTCTGATGATGCCTTGATTTAGACATTTTCACAACCTCAGAACTGTAAGATTTCACCCTAATAAATTCCTTTGTAAAAACCAACCCATTTCTGATACTTTGCTCCCAGCAGATTTAGCAAACTAAAACACTTAGTTTCACAAATGTACTTCAAATATGAACTTAAATGTCTTAAAGTGTAGAGGATTGACACAAGATTTATGTTTTTACATGTCTATGTTATGTAAGGATTAAAAAGAGAATATCTGCAACTGTGGAGGACAAATCTCCAAAAATCTGCTCCTCCTCAAAGACAATAACACTTGCAGAAATTGTCAAAATCAACTTTATCAGGACCCTATATTTTACCCAAAGTCTTGCAACACTCCAAGCCAGGAGTATTTTTTAAAGAAAACTTTTAACTCTCAGTAAGAATAGAGAGGTTTATGGTGTTTAACTTTCCTTATTCCCATTCCATCTCCCAAATGCCCCCTCTCTAAAAATAGACTTTAAAAAAAAAATAGCGGTAAAAAAACCCGGCAGCACAGCAACCTTGTAGGGAGCAAAACAGGTTTGTTGTTCCCCTTGAAGCCCAGACAATTATTACTTGATCTTTCCCTGCAAAACTCAACTCACAACACTTGTCTTTATTTGACCTGACACAGAGCTCTTGTTATAAAAGTCTGACTCCATCCTTTCATGTTTAGTACTAGCAGATTTTCAGCTTCACCTTCGGAGTTTTATGCCTCTGTGTTTCATTCCTGCCTCAGTGTTCAGGCACTCTCACACTTGCCATGCTCTCTAACTTTCCTTATTGTCTCATGGCATTTTCAGACTAACTTGGAAGGACTGCCTGCTCTCTGCAGAAAACCTCATTCAGTATGTAATAAAATTATTCATACCCTCTTGTTGTGTATATGGCATCATCAGTCTTGACATCTGATCCAAATTAAGACTGGATGTCCATACTATGCCTGAAGGTGAATAAAACAATCCATGCTATGAGCAAGATGTCCTGATCATCACCACCACCCCTTGGGGTCTTTCTCTGTTTGCTTTGACCTGATTACTGGTTCTGTTGCCTCTTGGCAAGCATGTAATTTGAGCTATTTGACTAGTTTGTCCTTTGAGTTGAGCTGTTTTGTGTTACAATTGCTGAGTTCTACCAAGCCTCTGCCATAGATTTTAACAACCTAAGTCAAAAGTTTCTATAATTGCCAACTTGAGATAGAAGTACAGAATGGGACTTCATTAAAATGGCCCTTGTGTCTTGATATAGGCCCATCTGTGTGACTTTGGTGAATTGTGTGTCTCAATTCTAGTATAAGCCATGACTGACACTTGGTTCAGGAGAAATACTTATAAACTGTGTTATGGGTTGAATTGGGTACCCTAAAATGATATGTTCAATTCTAATCCCTTGTCTCATGAATGTGACTTTATTTGGAAATAGGGTATCAATCCCATATCAGATTCTGTAGTGCTGAAGGAAGCCAAACACCGCCTTCTTATACCTTGTGGCTGCCTGGACAATTCTTGGGATCAATGAAATGAATAGCCACAGGGATTCATACACTGTATACTTGGTATTGCCATAATTGTATGTGATGGAGCTAAATGGAACTTTTCTGCTTTTCATTCCTTAGCAAGACATTCCTGATAAAGCACAGGACCCAAGGGTCAACACAGTTGGCCAAACTTCAGGTCGTCATCTTAGCACTTGTTCCCCTGACCAACAATCAGTTTCATCTGAATACTTTTACAGAATCTTGGGTCATTGACAGTAGTCTGGTTGTCTGGTCTAAGCGTGGTGACAACAATTCCTTATTGAGAAGACCCCTTTTTGGGTAAAGCACTATAACAATCTCTTGACTCAGATATCTCCTAAGTAGATCAAGGTCACACATGACCCCTACTACAAGGCTTCTCCAAGACACTATTTTCTTCAGATTCCATATATTACTGATTGTGATCAAGGCACACATTTCCCTTTTAAAAATAGCGATAAGGGAAGAAGATGTGGCTCAAACAATTGGGCTCCCACCTACCATATGGGAGAACCTGGGTTCACCTCCCAGGGCCTCCGTGTGAAGGCAGACTGGCCCACACCCTCAGAGAGCTGACAGCCTGCGCCTGCAGAGAGCTGATGGTTCATGCCTGTAAAAAACTGATGACCCGTGCTCACGGCGAAATGGCACAGCAAGATGACACAACAAAGGGAGACAAGCAGACACAGAAGAACACACGGTGAATGGACACAGAGAGCAGACAGCAAGCAAGCAGCAAGGAGGGGGGATAAATAAATAAAAATAAATCTTTAAAAAAAACAGTGATATACTCTAAAACAAGACATTGGATGGAAGTTTCTTACAAGATTCAGGATATGGGCATCATAGACTATGACAATGGCTTACTTAAGTTCAAATTCAATAAAATGAATCATGTACATTTCAGCCATCAATCAGGTGTTATGGGTAAATTGTAATAAAACCCTGACTCCATTTTTCTGATGTTTGACTGATGACAGATCTTAGGCCTTACCTCTTCCTCTTCCCATTTACCCCAATCTGGGCAAGGAAGTCCAGGTTTTCCCTTCTTTGACATTAGTGGTTATTTCAAACCACAATAGTCTCTCTTCACCTGTAACTCACCTTGCAACCACTATAATATACTAAAACCAAATTTTCTTGATCTCTCAAGTCATTTTGGCACCAGCTAAGGGGTCTGCTCAATTCTCTCCAGAAAGCATTGTGCAAAAAATAAACCAATCACACTACCTTGGTGTGTGTGTGTGGCATCATTAGTTTTGATATATAAACCAAATTTTGAGTGGGAGCCCATCCTGGCCATAATTGTTCACTCAGTGTATCTTCAGATCTTCAGAGTGCCCTTAACACTTTTCTCAGTGTAACCTTTACCTGGGGCACATGTCAAACACTGTTGTAATTCCACTCTAATCTGATATTCTATTCATGAACTATTGTGATTAGTAATCGAAGAAAATGTGGCATTGGTGTGGAGAAAGTGGCCATGGTGGTTGTTGGGGGTAGGGAGTGGGAGGAAGAGATGTGATGTGGGGGCATTTTTGGGACTTGGAGTTGTCCTGGGTGGTGCTGCAGGGACAGTTACCAGACATTGTACATCCTCCCATGGCCCACTGGGTGAACTGTGGGAGAGTGTGGGCTATGGTGTGGACCATTGACCATGAGGTGGAGAAAAAGAGAAGAAAAAAAACAGAAATATAGAAAGCAAATGGTAAACTAGTAGATATAAATTGCATCTTATCAAAAATTAAATTGAATATAAATGGATTAAACACTCCAGCCAAAAGGCAAAACTTGGTAGAATGTATTTAAAAAAGAAAAACATGATCAAGCAATATGTTCTCTAAGAGTCATACATTAGACTCAATGATGCAAAGAATTTTAAAATAAAAGAATGGAAAAAGATATTCCAAATGAACAGTAACCAAAGAGAGCTGGGGTCACTATACTAACATCTGACAAAATACACTTTAAAACAAAATTGTTACTAAAGACAAAGAAGAATGTTAAAAGCATCAATCTGTCAGCAAGGTATAACAATTTTAAATATATATGCTCCAATTAGTTATCTTCTCAGTTATAAGTCTCCTGCTGTTACATTTTACATTGAGTTCTTATTATTGCATTTGCTCCATTATAAAATTTATATTTTATAGTTCTCTATGAACATTTTCAAGGTAGACTTTTTTCTCCTTAAAATAGTAAGTAAGCATGATTTTTCTAGAATCAAATAATTACAATACCTGAAATCCTGTTTGCCTTATCTCTTGTTGCTGTTTCTGCTGATTCACACTTATGGTGTTTTATTTCCACAACTGTTGTTGAAAATTTACTGTACTTTGTACTTGAAAAATTATTTGTAAAAATAATATTAGAGAAATACTATATTGCAATTTCTAACCCATCATTATTTAATCAATGATAGAATGATATATTTTACCCCTGTGAAGGAGGAAATTGTTTTCTTCCTCCAGAGGTCATCTGAAATTGCCATTAATCTATAATAGAACTATCTTACTCAAATTTTAATAGTTGAGGATTTTCAGATTATCCGAGCGATGCCATAAAAAACAATGGGTGTGAACTTTAGAGCTAATTAATTTCCAGCTCATTTTTATCCTAATATATAGCCCTTTTGATTAAAATTTAAGCTAGTGATCATGGCAGATTGAATTATGTACCACAGAATTAAAACACATTCTCAATCCATTTCTGCTGGTATTAACCCATTGTAAATGCAAGATTTTGAAGATTTTTTTTTAGTTAAGGTATGGCCAGCTGTTTTAGTTTGTCAAAGGGCTGCAGATGCAAAGCATCAGAAATCCCTTGGCTTTTATAAAGGGGATTTATTTGAAGTAAAAGCTTACAGTTCCAAGGCCATGAAAAGTCCAACTCTCAAGGCACCATCAGAGATGCTTTGGGGTTGCAGATATCCTCAGTTCATTGTAGATAAAATCAGTCACATATGCATTCAACTCACTGATGATCAAAGTCCATGAAATTCCCTTATATGACAATTATCCCAGTGCTTACTTGGCCAAACAACTGGACACTATTACCTGGCCGAGTTGACACATTAGTTTAATCATCGCAGTTCACCCCTTATCAATTTGGCAGCCATACACATCACCTTAAACCATATTTAATCTCTCAATAAAAACAATAACTCTTTTTTTTTTGGCCTAACAATACTCAACTATGCTGTGTACAACCAGAAACAAATTAAATCCCTTCAGAAGAGTATACAAGTCCTTGGCTAATAATATTCACATTTAAACTTGACATTTTTAAATATTACGACATGAAACTAATACAACTTATGTCATATGATAAGGGAAAAAGATAAGGAAGAAAACAAAAATATTCATTTTATGTACATACAAACCTACTCACAACAATACAAGGAAGAAATATTTCTGACAATTACAGCTCTCGTTTCTGTAACTGGTCATGTGGTAGAGTTTATATTTATCACTGCTTTCTTTCACTACCCATTCATTGTTCCCTTTGTCATCAGAAAGCACCTAGCTGGCCATGGTCTTAGCCTGGTGGGGTGACCCAAATCTTCATTCCTGAAAATTCTGTCTTGGATTGGGTTGTTGCAATTTTCCTTTGACACTAATCACAGGGCCTGGTAGTACTAAGAAAAGCCCTAGAGGATCTCCTGTATTCCAGACAAGGTCTTCCTTTTTGGCGACTGTGCTCATATCTCCCTACAAAAAGACATCACACTAGTTTATTTTATTTACAAATATAATGTGCATCAGACCTAGGGACAAGAAGCAGCAACTTCTCTAGAGTTAATGCTAATGCATTTATGTGAAAGGTTGGGAGATAACTCCAACAAAAATACAGGGGACTTCTACCTTGCTGAAATTTCTAGGTGTCCAGTGCCTTGGGGCATGTCAAGATATCCCCTCAAAAGCATAGGATAAGGATAGAGCTGATGGTAGCACATTATAGGGAGTAGAACTAACAGATGATTATAAATGGGATAGTGGCAGAAAAGAGTAGTCAAGGGATGTAAATGTCAATTGAAAGAAAGCAAGAGCATAATCTAGGGACTGATGGACGAGAATTGTGGTTAATAGTACAAATAACAAGAATGTCTTTCTATGAACTAGAACAAATGTACATCACTATTGCAAAGTGGTAAGAATGTGGAGAAGCATGGGAAAAATAAAATTAATGTAGCCTATGGACTATAATTAATAGCAATACTGTAATATCCTTGCATGAATGCCAAAGATGTACTGTGTTAATAACAGGGAGGTATGGAAAAAATAAACCAAATGTATGCTAAAGACTATAGTTAGTGGTAATAGTCTGATGGCATTATCTCATAATCTGTAAAAAATGTTCCACAACAATGTAGTATGTTGGTGGAAGTGTGTTTTATAGGATTCCACACATGTGCACTGTTTTTTTCATAACTTCACAGCCTTAATAAAAATATATTTTAAAAAATAAAGGATAAGCTGCATATTACTAATTTGAGTGTGTTACTCCTACCTATTTACTGAGTCATCAGAAAAGCTGCTAGTTTTGAGTGGGAACTGAAAAAAGGAGGCTCTGTGACAGGTCCAGGTTACTATGCAAGATGCACTACCACTGTTACCATATGATCCAGCAGATCCAGTGGTGCTGGAGTTGTCAGTGGTAAATAGAGATGCTGTGTGGGGTCCCTTATAGGAGAATCACAATGCAGACTCAGGATTTTGGAGCACAGCCCTGCCATGCTCTGCAGATAGCTACTCTCCTTTTGAGAAAACAGCATTTGGGCTGCTACTGGGCCTTAGGAGAGACTGAAAAACTTAACCAAAGGCCATCAAATTAATATTATACCTGACTTGCCTATCATGAGCTGGGTATTTCCTGACCCACCAAACCATAAAGTTGGGCATGCACAGCAGCACTCCATCATAAAGTAGAGTGATATATATGAGATAGGGCTTGAGGGGGTCCTGAAGGCACAAGGAAATTACACAAGGAAGTTGTCAAGATGCCCACAGTCACCACTCCTCCCTCATTAACTTCTTTTTCCCAGCACAGTTATGACATTTTGGGAGAGTTCCTTATAATCAATAACTGGCTTATAGATGGATCTGCATGATATGGTACCACCTCAAAGAGGGCAGCAATAGCAGTGCAGCCTCTTTCTGGGACATCAAGCAGTGTGCCTGGTTGTTCAGTTTGCTTGAAGGAGAAATATCCAGAGATGCATTTGTGCACTGATTCATGGATTGTTGCCAGTGGTTTGGCTGGATCACCAGGGACTGGAAGGACCATGATTGAAAAACTGGTGAGAAAGAGGTCTGTAGAAAAGATATGTGAATAAGCCTTTCTGAGAGGACAAAAAAAAAGGAAATTATTTGTGTCCCATGTGAATGCTTAACAGAGGGTGACTTCAGCAATGGAAAATTTTAATAATCAAGTGGATACGATGACCCCTTCTATGGATAACATGAACTTCTTTCTTCAGCCACCCCTGTTATTGCCCAATGGGCTCAAGAGTAAAGTGGAATGTTTGTAGGGAGGGAAGTTACTCATGGGCTCTGCAACATGGTCTTCCCCTCTCCAAGGTTGGCCTGGGTACCAGCCACTGCTGTGTGCCCATTCTGCCAAGAACAGAGAAACAAGCCGCCAGTATAGCACCCTTCCCTGAAGAGATCAGCCTGCTACCTATTGGCAGGTTGTTTACATTGGACCACTTCCATCATGGATGTGGCAGCAATTTGTTCTAACTATAATAGACACACACTCTGAATTTGGGTTTGTCTTCTGTACGTGCAATGCTTCTTCCAAAATAACCATACATGGACTTATTGAATGTGCATCCACTGCCATGGTATTCCACACAGCATTGCTTCTGATAAAGGAACCCACTTCACAGCAAATCATGTGTGGGCACATGCTCATAGAATTCACTGGTCTTACCATGTTCCCTATCATCCTGAAGCAGTTGGATTAATAGAACTGTGGAATGGCCTTTTGATGACTCTGTTATGAGGTCAACTAGGCGGCAATACCTTACAGGGCTGGGGCTGTGTTCTCCAGGAGACTGTGGTTTCTCTATATCAGCATCCCACTCTATGGTGCTGTTTCTACCATAGCTAGGATTCATGGGTCCAGTCATCAAGAGAAATATTAGTGGCACTACTTACCATTAACCCTAGTGATCCACTAGGAAAAGTTTTGTTTCCTGAACCTTCAAACTTAAGCTCTGCTGCTCTACAGGTCTTACTTCCAAAAGGAAGAGTGCTTCCAGTAGGAAACATAACAACAATTCCATTGAACTGGAAGTTAAGACTGTCACCTGGCCACCTTGATCTCCTCATATCTCTGAATCAACAGGCAAAGGAAGATTTACTCTACTGGCTAGACAATTGGTTCTGACTATGAAGGGGAAATAGGACAATATTATAACATAAGTTGGTAGAGTTGATATACCTCTGAGGTAAGACAGGGAAAGCATATTGTTATCCTTTCCAGCTGAAAGCAAGCTGTTTCTTCTTGTCCTTACTAATGACAATTGAGAAAAAAGCATTTGCCTGATCAATAGCTACATACTAGGTACCAGGGAAGGTGTTGATTTGCTCAACTAGTGATGCCACATCTGGAATAACCACTTCAATTTTATTCAACACCTGGTTAAGTTTATAATAATCCACTCATCATCCTCTAAGATCCATCTGTTTTTTGCACAAGTCAAATGTGAAAGGTGAATAGGGTTGTGGAGAACATCACCACCCCTACCTCCTTCAAATCCTTGATGGTGGCACTGATGTCTCCAATCTCTCCAGGAATCCAGTATTGCTTTTGATTTACTATTTTGCTCCATAAGGGCAGGTCTAGTGGCTTCCACTTGACCTTTTCTACCATATTAGCTCTCACTCCATAAGTCAGGGAACACTTGTGGGAATTACCAGTTGTTGAGGATGTCTAGTCCAAGTATGCATTCCAGAACTAGGAAATAACCAATGAATGGGTCCAGGGACCCACTGAGAACCCCACTGATACACCTGAGCTAAAGCTCAATCAATCATCTGACCTCCATAAGCCTCTACTCTGATTGGTGGGCCACAGTGATGTTTTGGGTCTCCTGGTATTAATGTCACTTCTGAGCCAGTGTCTAATAATCCATAAAATGTCTGATAATTTCTTTTCCCCCAATGCACAGTTCCTTTGTAAAAGACTGTAAGTCTCTTTGAGGAAAGCTGGGAGAAGATTAACAGGATACATTTTTGGCCATGTTACAAGGTCCTTCCCCAAGGAGATTCAGTCTTCCCCTCATTCAAGGGGCTCTGGGTCCTGAAACTGTCTCAAGTCTAGGGATTTATTGTGGAACTGTGACTCTGTTTCTGCAATTCAAGTTAGACTTTTGTTCATTTGGCTTAGAACTCTTCTGCTTATATAGATCAAGTAGGAATTTAGTAGACTGACCATCAATTTTATTTCTAGGTATCCATGACCTATTATCCAACATCATAGTTCTATGTAACTCAGAGTATTTTGATTGCTGCTTGGAGTCTGCTTTTAATTGTGGTAGCCATGCCCACCTGTTGGCCTAGGATTTGATCCTCCTCATTGTGTTAAGGAGTTCCTTGATAGCAGTTCCCAAGGTAATAACTGAGCTACAGAGAAAAGCAACCACAGAGCTCTTCAGGGAAGATGGAGTTAGTCTCACAAATTTATTCCTCACAGTCCTGGTGAAATGTGTGTCCTCGACATGTCTGATGTGCATGGGCAAGTATTAGATGAGTATAGAATATTTCATCATAGGTCACACTTTTTATTTCACCTTTGGGGGCTCTTTGTGACTTTAGTTATAGTACTGGAAGAAAAGAGAGATGTTGGGGTGGGAAAGTAGAAGCATTAGAAGTGTCTTACAAGCCAATTACCTCAGGGCATGACTGACTCCTCAAGGCTGGCTAGAGGTCGGGTGGTTCTTTCCTCAGGAAGATCATTGTAGGTTTATCTGGCAAAGTCTCAATGGAATTTAGTTTCAGTGTCTCCACTGTCATTATCATCAACCCATATGTTTCTATCCCAATCATCAGGAGTTCTTTCTTTTTTAAGCAATGCCCTCACTTTAACAGCCACCACCCTGCAAGGGTGAGATTTTAGTTTCCATTGTAACTCTGCTCCTCACACAATGGCTCTGTGTCTGGTTTTCAGAGATCTCAAGTCTGCATGAGATGAAACAAGATTTTCTTTCAGAACACACATAAAAACTTTCACCTCATTCATTCTGTGCTTCAGTTGCAAATTTGAATCCTTCAGCTCATCACTTTTCTAACTGTATCAAGCACGTTTAAGGACAGCTAATCAGCATCACTGTACCTTTTAAATCCACAAAACTCTAAGTTTTTAAGAACAGTCTCACCCAGAGCCTTGCCTTTTATAAGTATAGAAGTAGTCATATCCAGTGGCGGTATCTTGCATTTCTCCATTGCCAAATCCGACATGTCAGTGGCCACTTGATTATTGGAATAAGAATCATTTGTGCCCTTGAATCTAATCAGGGTAAATAGCCAATTGCAAAAATCCTAGAAAAAAATTCAGAAATTCCATTGTTAAGATTCTGTTTCTCACAAATCAAGATTTTTAAAAATTGTCTTACATCACCATGGGGATGCACAAGTTTGAATTCTGTAGGGCAGGCTGCAAGAAATTAACTCTGATGAGGGCCCTAAATGAGTTTCTCTGGAGAAGCTGTCTGTCTGAAGTAGAGATTAGAAGTTTTCTTTCTAAATGCTGAAATCACTTCTCACTTTAAGGCCTTCAGCTGATAGGATGAGATGTCACTAAATACTGAGGACAATCTCCTCATTTGATTGTAGATACAATATCCATATTTGCAATCAGCTCACTGATGATTAAAGTCCATGAAATGTCCTTGTATTACTATGAGTCCAGTGCTTGCTTGACCAAACAAGTGGGCACCATTATTTGGGCAAGTTTTCACAATGGCCTAACCATCATGTTGATATTTTATCATGATCCTTCCTTTCTCTTTCTTTGATCATGGGCTTGAATCTCTCCAGTCAAAGAAAGACATCATAAATCAACTCTTTTTTGCTGTTCTTCCTTCAAGTAGATTCTACTTTCAATATAAGGATTTCCCCTGGTAATTGTTCTATATCCTATTCCACCACTAAGATGCATTGTTCTTTTTTTGTCAAGTCTCTGTTATTCTCATTTAAAATACTGAATTTTTTCCAACTAATCCTGTATAAGCTAAGACAGAACCATAGCCAACTTTATGTCCTATGCAAAACTAACAGGCAGTAGCAAAAACAGATTTTTAAGTAGTGTTACTAAAGCATAAGATGTTGAGTTAATTTTGTGGAAAAAGGACAAAATTATTCACATAATTATAATACTTCAACCAAATGTTTATCACCCATGATATGTACACATCACACTAAGTCACTCATATCAAAGTGTCAATCTTTTTGTTATTATCTTCTTTTGAAAGATACATAGATTGCAGAAAATGTTACATTAAAAATATGATGTTTGCATATACTTCACTCCCCATACCCCCCACTCCTCCCACCTTGACAACTTCTTTCATTAGTGTGGTACATTCATTTCATTTGATAAGTACATTTTGGAGCACGCTACACAGTATGGATTATAGTTTATATTGTTTTAATAACTTAAATGAAAGGTGAAACAAAAGATATTTTTCTTTGCTTTTCACTTATACAGCAAAATTTAGAATTATAAGACTTCATCCAAAATTTTGGCTTTTTAAAAAATAGTTATGTGAATCACTGTATCAATTTTATTGGATGTTTGAAAGATCAACTGTTTTTACCAATACATCTTTTGTATTTGTGAGGACCTGAATTATGGTCTCTTGACATTTTTAAGCCTTAATCCTGGAACATGTGAAATTTATATGAAAAAAAGGGTCTTGGCATATGTGATTAAGTTAAGGGGAGAAGGGGAAATTATCCTAGACTACTATGTAGGAGCTAAATTTAATCATGAATATTTTTATAAGAGTTAGGCTGAGGAAGATTAAACTACAGATAGAGAAGAAGGTGATGTCATAGAAGCTGAGTCTGAGGGAGAGGATAACATAATACTGACTTTGAAGTTGGAGGAAAAGACCATGAGCCAAGGAAGTAGTTCTCGATTATGGAAAAGAAAAGGAAATAAATTCTCCCTAGAATTTCCAGAGGGAGTGTCAACCTGCCAACACCTTGATTTCAGCCCCATAGGATTCATTTTGGACCTCTAGACTCCAGAACTGTAACAGAATAAGTTTCTGTTGTTTTAAGCTGCACAAATTGCAGTAATTTATTTCAACAGCAATATGAAACTAATACAATATTATCAAATTAAGTCATCTTCCACTGTTTCCTATAAAGCAAGTCTTTAGAGCAGCTAGCTCTTCCACACATATACACACAAACACACACACACACACACACACACTAAGAAACTGTAGAAACATATAATATGTTTTTTGCTTGTCCTTAAAAGAACTTCATCAAGATATGAACAGTTTTCAATTAACAAATATATTGCAACAATATTCAGGATGCCACTTCTGTAAGGGAGAATTAGTTTACATGGGAAATACGTGTTTATGTATTTCCAACCAACCCAAACAATAAAAGACCAAGAAGCTTAACTCCATTGCTATCCATCTGAGGCAATTCTGAAAGACATTTTATGGCATGTGCTGGATATCATCAGAAATTGAGACAGTTTATTTCAGTTAAAATGTTTACTTTTTCCATGAAAGAGGTTATTCTGATACGTGACAAGTACCTAGAAAGTATTCAACAACCCATTTCTCTGAATTACTGCTTCACCCCAAAGCATTAATTCTCTTTATATTTAAAATGGAGTTTCAAGCTACTGACAGGATACCACAGATTTAAGGCTGAAAATTCCTTCACAATTGGAAAGTTATACTCATGTTAAGAATATTATTGGACTGCACGTAACACTTAAGTTCTTTCTCAAATCATAGTATTGGATTCCTCTATAAACATTGTAGTTACTATTCACTGAATGCTTATTATATGCTAGGCACTATTCAAAAATGTTTATATGTATTAATTTATTTCACTCAATCTGTTCTACAATGTCTATGGTAATTATATTAAAGTAAACATTTTACTGGTGGGAAAACAGAGGAACAGAGAGGGCACAAATTTGCCCAAGGATGAACAGTTATTAAGTAGAAGAGCAGTTTGCTTGCAGATATAGCATCCTTAACCACATTGCCAACTGATTCTGTGAGTCATCTAGAGCCCCTGAAAATGTTAGGAAAGCAAGTACCTCTTAGTTGATGCCAAAAGCATGTACAATGTGTTCCTGTTGTACATCACACACACACTCTCTCGTTCTTAAACATACACACATACACACACATATAACTTCACACACTCTCTCTCTAAAATGCACATACACTCACAAATAACTTTGAAGCATACGATATGGATCTGTGACTAACTGCACTATCCTACCACATGTAAGTACACCTTCCCCTGAGCTGCATATATTCTACTTACAAACCATTTAAAACTTTGATTTTATATAAAATGAACAAAGTTTGATAAGATACAATTTATAAGTTTAACATATAAAAATTTACAAATTATTTTAGAAACCAAATATATCCCCCTATATATAGCATATGTGTAAATGGTAAAATCTGATCCATAAATTAAAGATGAAAATTAGTCACCTTTTAAACTTTAATTTATGAATACATTTCCACATAAAATTTTTGCATAAAATACAATATTTCTTTCCTGAGTTGTCCAAACACTTCTGTGTTTATGTGGTCCATAAACCCAAGAAACCAGAGTCAGTTTAGTAAAAAATCTATAAACCCAGCTGGGACAGTTGAGCTACATTAGTTTAGATAATGACGGCTACTGCATTTCACTTGGACACAATGTAATTCTTTAGAATTGGTTCTACACAGTCTAACATGTGACAAAAATTTTCTATATTTCATCATCCTTCCTCAGACATACATAGGTATTCAAGAAAATATTTTTCCCCTTTCATGTTAAGCTTGCCCAAGAGTACCCTTCCCATGGGCTCTCAGTACTGCAGGGTTGGGGGATAGAAGTTTTGGCGAGGAGTTATGTATTCACCACTCAATGTTTCCTTCTGAATGGAAGGGTCTCCATTACCTTTGCTTTCCTCTTTCTGTCCCCTTGTTTACTCTCCCGAGGCAGCCAGAGAAGTATTTATACACATGGAACTGGTATATGTTGACCACTCTTTTCCATTCTCTTTGTCTTTCTTTTTTTCAGCTCATAGATGCCATGCATTTTTTATTGCTTGTAAATTCTCAATAAGCATAATAGTATTAATAAAATCTCTAAATCTCTGTTCTTCTTGGGTGGGCCTATGATCTGTCAATGCTCATGTGTCTGGCAGGGAATCAGCCTAACACTGGATTATTCTGTCAAAAGCAGATTTTGGACATACCTAAATCAATTCCTCTATTCCTATCTATTGAAAAATAAAGCTATTATTTGATTTCCTTCTCCTTTTCTTTGAATATTCCTCAGTTTGTCCTTATTTCTTTTTTCAAACCTTGTAGATGTTCCTTTCCCATAATTGCCATCTTATTTATTTTCATTCTATTCATGTGTAAGTCTATTATCTATCTATCTATCTATCTATCTATCTATCTATCTATCTATCTATCTAACTATCTATCTATCTACTTTCTTGCAGATAAAGTGGTTTGAAACCCTTCTCACCTCACTCTAAGCTACCGTTAAGAGGTAGGAATTATTCTATTTCTTTTATATTCTGAGAGGACAGAATATAAGAGCAGGTCAAGGAATGACTTCTTAGGGTTAAGTAGAATCTATTTGGAAGACCTAAGCTCAGCTTTCCATTATGACATTTTGTGATCTGAACTTTTTCAGGGTCCTAGTATCCTGTGTTTCATTCACTGGAAAATGATGATACAAAATGCACTGAAGCTTAAACTGGCTTTAAATGGTACACATTTCCTTGTCATTGATGTTGCTGTCATTGTTTCTGTTTGTTTTATTTATTTATTTTTATCTTTTAAAAGAAACTTAGATTGCATAAGTGTTATACAAAAATAAAGGGGATTCCTATGCCCTGCTCCCTAGCCTTCTCACATTTTCCCACATCAAAAACATCCTTCAGTAGTGTGGTACATTTGCCACAATTGATGAACACATCTTGGAGCATTGCCACATAGCGATGATTATAGTTTACATTGTAGTTTACACTCTCCTCACATATTTTTACAAATTATTACAAGATATATAATAGTCTGTATCTGTCTTTGCAATCATTCAGGATAATTCCCAAGTCCTGAAACCACCCCCAAATGACACATATTTTTTCCCTCTCCCATCCCTCAGAACCTCCAGTGGTCACTGCCTCCACATACATGATAAAAGTTCTTTCATTGCTAGGATCACAACAAGTCTACAGTAGAACAACTGTAAGTCTACTGTAGACCATCATCCATTTCCCAATTCTGAGGATTCTGTGATGATGATGTCCACTCCACCTCTAATTGAGAGGGGCTTAGATCTCATGGGGTGATGGATGGGGCTTTCTTACTTTCAGCTGCAGACTCTCTCTGTTCCTTAAGATGGTCATTGTCAGTCATCATCTCCTTGTTAGTTGTCCTGGGTGAGTCCAATGAACTGTAGAGTAGATATTAAAGGTCTATTGAGATTCAAGACCCAACTGGAACATAGACAGCCCAAAGATTTAAGTCTCTTGGATGTAGAATTATAATCTCTAGTACTAACTACAGGTTCAAATAGAGGGGTAGCAGAGCCATGTGTAGGGCAACTACAAATGAATCCAACTCTATCACACTGGGAAGCATAAATTCCAAAGTAGGGTCCACTGGCAGGGTGCCAAACTCCTGAGTGCTCTGCCCTGCCTATAGTGTCCGAATGTCTCCAGAGCCCTCAGAAACCTGCTATTTGAGCCACTATTTACTTTAGCAGTCAATGAGTTCCTGCTGAGATGTTTTTAACTGTTCCTTTTGTAAGCTCTTAAGGTTTGTAATTCTGCTATATAATCAATGCAATCATCTGTGAATACCAGTCATCCACAAGGGTTATAGTCATGGACTAAAGAACTCTTAGACAATGGCTACAAAATGCTAATTTATGCTGATATATGCTGCATAAAGATTCATGAACCTTAAAATGGGAATCTCAAAGTATAAATAGAATAAATTACAGCCAAAAACTCAAAATGCCAAACTATGTACTTATCTTTTTTTTTTTCCTTTGGAGGTACTCCTTCCCAACAATTCCCAAGATCTCTGAAAGTGTACGCTTAAAGAGAGAATGCTAGGCTCCATGCTCTTTCTGGGTAGTTTCTCGAGTTTGAGTAATCAGTGATATCATAGCTTCTCTTTGCCACATAACATAAGTTCCAATAATTTGTCTACTCTAGTCCTGATCCCTATGCCAGAACTACAATATTTTGAGCCAGATTGATGCCCAAACATTCTCTTGTTGTTTGCATTGGTGGATTATGTCCTAGAACACAATTTCTGGTACCCTGAGAGTTCAGGGTCTTGTACAGCTATCCTCCAAATCTTGGGTCAATCCCAGGAGCTCTTGTGCCATGCTTGGTTCAAACAAGTAGTTCTCAAAAGTTTCTTAACAATAGACAACCACCCCCCATTTCCTGGGAGACATTTTGCAATGTCTGGAGACATTCTGGTTTTCACAACTTGGGGTGAGGTGTTGCTACTGGCATCTGGTAGGTAGATGTTTTAGCTTTTGGAATGCTAAACATTCTATAGTGCACAAGGCAGCCTTTGAAAATTAAGAATTATCTGGCCCCAAATGCCAATAGTTACAAGGTTGAGAAACTGTATTTTAACTCATGTAGACCTAAAGCCAAACCTCTACTACAGGCAGAATTCCCTTTTCAGTATTGACAAAACAAAATATCTGATTAAATAAACTCCATGTCCTAAGCATCTGAAATACATAAGCTCCTTCATTAATGTAGCTAGTCTGACATCTGTACATACCTACAATTATATCATACATAGAAGGAAACAATTGTTATTTCTAAAAAGTTATTTCCCTTTTGAGGTAAGAATAACTGAAGCAGTCATAAAGTACCTTTTTCACTCATAGGGGAAAAATAGGAAAATACATATGCTGAGTCCCATTATATAGTAATAGTAGAATAAAATAGGTGCTAACAGAAGAATTCAGATCAAATGCTTGAAGAGTACATGAGAAGTTCAGGTATTTATTTCACCTGATTTTGGATTTAAAAATTACTTGAATGAGAGTGATTTAGTAACATCAATATCACATAATCCCCTAGATTTGACTCAGCATCATCAAGGTATTGCAAAAGTTGTTTTAGCTTTGGTTTTAAATAAGATATTTGGTGCTCACTTTGGCAGCACATATACTAAAATCAGAATGATAGAGAGAAGATTAGGATGGCCCTTTACAAGAATGACATGCATATTAGCGAAGCATTCCATAATTTTAAAGACTGGATTAAGGAGCAGTACTACTTTCTTCATCATGCACAGGCTCAACAGACTAGGAAATAATTGAGTTGGGTGCATTAGGGGAATGGCTGTGGACTTGTGTGGGTACAGTGGGATATACTGGAAGCTTTGTCCCACAGTAGTCCTGTTTCCATTTTGTTACACTCTAGCCAGGAATAAATGAATTAGATGAAACGTGAAGCTCTTGTTCAATCTGAATACCCTGTTGCCTTGTTTTATTATTAAACATTTTAATTATGATTTAGGTGAACATTGTTCTTTATTAATATTGGTTCCAATCCTTCAAGCTGTTTGTATCTGCTTTATAACATTCACAGTACTAATCTTTTGACCAAAAAGGTGGGGGTGGTGACAAAGTTTCATATGTCCTCAAGATAAAGTTCTAGTGAGAAATATATAAATGCTCTGGAAGGAAGGAAGGAGGGAAGGAAGGAAGGAAGGAAGGAAGGAGGGAAGGAAGGAAGGAAGGAGGGAAGGAAGGAAGGAAGGAAGGAAGGAAGGAAGGAAGGAAGGAAGGAAGGAAGGAAGGAAGGAAGGAAGGAAGGAAGGAAGGAAGGAAGGAAGGAAGGAGGGAAGGAAGGAAGGAAGGAAGGAAAGAAGGAAGGAAGGAAGGAAGGAAGGAAGGAAGGAAGGAAGGAAGGAAGGAAGGAAGGGAAAGAAAGAAATATATGACCTTTGTAGGATGGATAGTCTCAACAATATGAATATCATAAATGATATTTACTTGTCACTAATACCATATGTATTAGTCAGGGTTCTCTAGGGAACCAGAATCAACAGGAGATATCTGTCAACAGTAGGCAGTTTTATAAGAGTCTCTCATGTGACCATGGTGATGCACAAGATCAGGTTCTGCAGGCAGTCTGCAAACCAGGGGCTCTGATGAAAGTCCAGTGAAGGTCCTGAAAGAGTTTCTGTGAGACTTCGGCTGTGCAAAGACAGAACTGGGAAGTTTTCTCTGAATACTGAAATCACTTCCCCTTTTAAGATATTCAACTGATTGGATAAAGCATCACTCATAAGTGAATGGCAATCTTCTGATCGATGTAGATGTAATAAGCTATCTATGCAGTAAAGTCACTGGTGACTAAAGTCCATAAATGTCCTTTTGTTACAATTAACTCAGTGTTCACTTGACCAAACAACTGGGCACAAGAACCTGGCTGAGTTGACACATTAGCCTAGCAATTACAGTCTATCCTTTGTCAACTCGGCAACCATATACATTACCATAAGCCATACTTAGTCTCTAAGTAAAAACAATAACAGAATTGCATATATATACATTTAACAATGTTCAACTCCATTATGTATAACCAAAAACACATTAATTTCCTACAGAATAGGGTGCAAGTCCTAGGATAATACTTACTCTCAACCTTGACATCTTTAAATATTATGTCATGAAACTAATTTACAACTTATCATAAGATAGGGGAAAAGGTTGGGGAAGGAAACACAGAAATTCATTTTGTGTATATATAGAATCATACTAATAATGAAACTAGAAAGAAGGATTCATGACTATTACAGTTCTCAATTCTGTAACTGGTCACATAGTCAAAGTTCATATTTATCACTACCTTCTTCCACTACCCTTTCCATGTCCCCATTAGCCTCAGCAAGCACTTCAGCTGGCTCTAGTTCTTTATCTGGTGGGGTGATCCAAACTTTGATTTCTGAAGATTCTGGGCCATTGTTAGTCCTGCTTGGATTGAGTTGTTGCAATTTTCCATTGATATTAATTACAGAGCACAGCAATATAGGAGACTTCCTAGAGGATCTCCTGTATTCCAGACAACCTCTTCTTTATCCCCATTATGTAAATGCAATCCTACTTCCCCTTGATAGTCAAGATCAATCACCCCAGGCAGGAGAGTAAATGCCTTCTTTACCTGTTGATTCAGAGGTAAAAGGAGCCCAAAGAGGCCAGGTGGCAGTTTGGATGTCCAGTTCAATGGAATCATTGTTATATTCCCTGATGGCAGTACTCTTTCTTTTGGAACTAAAACATGTAGACCAGCAGAGCTTAAGATTGCAGGGACTGGAAGCAAAAACTTTCCTAGTGGGTCACTAGGGGTAATAGTGAGTGGCGCCACTCCCATTTCCACCCCTCGAACCTGGACCTATGAATCCTGTTCATGCAAAAAACAGCACAATAGGGTGGCACTGATTTAGAGCATTCACAGCCCCCTGGAGAACATTGTGCCAGTCCTGCTATGTATTGCCATCTAGTTAGAACCATAATTGAGTCTTCAAAAGGCAATTCCACCTTTCTATTAATCCAGCTGTTTCAGGGTGATGGAGAACATGATAAGACCAGGGAATTCCATGGACATGTGCCCATTCCTGGACATCATTTGCTGTGAAATGGGTTCCTTGATCAGAATCAATGCTGTGTGGAATGTCATGGTGGTAGATAAAACATTCGATAAGTCCACAGATGATAGTTTTGGAAGAAGCATTGCATACAGGAAATGCAAACCCATATCTGGAGTATGTGTCTGTTTCAGTTAAAACAAATTACAGCCCCTTCTATGGTGGAAGTGGTCCAATGTAGCCAACGTGTCACCAGGTAGCAAGCTGGTCACCGCAAGGAATGGTGCCATATTGGGGGCTGAGTTTGGTTCTCTAATGCTGGCAAATTGGGCACTCAGCAGTGGCCATAGCCAAGTCAGCCTTGATGAGGGGAAGTCCATGTTGCTGAGCCCTGCATAATCTCCATCCCTACCTCCATGGTCACTTTGATCATGAGTCCATTGGGAAACAACAGGAGTACCTGGGGTAAGAGACTTACCCACTTGATTACTAAAACCTTCCTCTGCTGAAGTCACCCTCTGGTGAGCATTCACATGGGATACAAATAGTTCCATGCTTTTTGCCCATTCAGAAAGGTCTATCCACACACTTCTTCCCCAGACCTCTTTGTCACCAATATTCCCATCGTGTTCCTTCCAAGTCCCTGACCATCCAGCTAAACCATTGGCAACAGCCCATGAATCAGTGTACAATG
Source organism: Dasypus novemcinctus (assembly GCF_030445035.2). Classification (NCBI taxonomy): domain Eukaryota; kingdom Metazoa; phylum Chordata; class Mammalia; order Cingulata; family Dasypodidae; genus Dasypus; species Dasypus novemcinctus. The sequence goes on from NC_080676.1 coordinate 143,465,758, forward strand.
CACCTCTGACCCTTTCTTCTTCTAAGCAAAATGAACAACCAGGTGCCAACTTCAAAGTTCTGCCCATTGTGAGGATTTGCCCTGACCATTATCCTTCAGGGATTCCCAAAATGTGATGCAGTGCTGTAGCTGTCCACTTTTGGGTGGTATATGCATATCATGCAGAAGCATCTGTAAACCAGGCCTGAGTTTTCTCATCCACAGTCAACTGATTGTAAGGAACTCCCCAAGAGGCCAAAGCTGTGGCCTGGGAAAGAGAAGGCAAAGTGTCATGGCCATGGGCATTTGGCCTACATCCTCAAGTAAAATTCTTATGCCTTCAGAACCTGCTGAAGCCCTACCTTGTATATACTGCTTCCACTTTATTGTGGAGTACTGCTGTGCAAGCCCACCTTTATGGTTTGGTGGGTCAGACAATACCCAGCTCATGATAGGCAGCTCAGGTCTCATGGTAACTTGATCATCCATGGTTAAGCATTCAGTCTCTAATAAGACTCAGTAGCAGGCCAAAAGCTGTTTCTCAAAAGGATAGTAGTTATCTGCAGAGAATAGCAGGGTTTTAATCCAAAATGCTAAGGGTCTACATTGTGACTCTCCTATAGGGGCCTGTCAAAGGCTCCCAACAGCATCTCTATTTACCACTGAAACTTCCAGCACCATTGGATCTGCTGGATCATATGGTCCAAGTGGTAGCGCAGCTTGCACAGTAGCCTGGATCTGTCACAGATCCTCTTCTTATTCATCAGCAATGAGTGACGGTTAGCCCAATCAGTTGAATGCCTTGAAAGGGAAAGTGATTCCAGCATTGAGAGAGAATTTCCCAGCTCATCTTTGGACAGCCAGCATCTCCCAGAACTTGCCAAGAACCTTCACTGGACTTTCGTTGCAGCGCCTGGCTGCAGCCTGCCTGCAGAACCTGGAATTGTGCATCCCAAGGGCTACGTGAGAGACTCTTACAGAATCGCATACTATTGACAGATATTTCTTACTGATTCTGTTTCCCTAGAGAACCCTGACTAACACATATGGTCAGTTAGATACTAGAATATTTATTTGGAGACCTTCTCCACCACATACCCTAAAAAGGTTTAAACAAAGAGTGCTAATCTCTATACATCCCCTTTCATTCCATACTTCCAAGAGCACCAGTACATAATGAGCTGATAATTTCCAAAGAATAAACAATTCTGAAAAAGCCTGCTTTGTTTCCCTGGGTGTTCTCCTGGCTCGCTTTGTCCTAGTCCTCTTTAGTTCTTACTCTTTACCTGCTTATGACCTGGTGAATGAAACATACATCCTGTATCATGTTAGCTATTGAGTAAATGGACTTATGTCCAACTTGGCAGGCTGTTGCTCTCTCTGGTTCTCTCCTTGCTCTCTTTCTCTTTGGCATACCATGTTTTAAATTCAAAATGTTAGAAAAATGCTACAAACCATCTTTTATCAAGCACTGTGTTCAGAGGTACTATGATGCTTATATAAATCCTTATAACTGGATTTTTACACCATATTTGGCTGTAAATACTTCATTAGTCAAAGCTACAATAAAATCAAAGGTCATACAACACACACAGTTTCTTACATTACCTGATGGCAGCAGTCATCAGCACAGTCTGTTTCACATATTCCAAATATATGTTATAGAGGTGAGCCTGTCTTATATAAACTTTTACTAAAATATTAATTCATTTGGTCATATTGTGAAGAATTGGAGTAAATTTGGGCTGACAGCAAAGGAATCCATCCTATTCTTCCTAGGAATGTTTGGTGACCTGAAAACAGTAGGCATAGAAAGGTAGAGAGGGAACATCAGCTGCACAATAATTTTCACAGAGATCATTGCAGACATCTCCTAAAGTTCAAAAGCTCTGACCAAATACCTTTTAATAAAAATGCCCTGATGACAGTAAAACTCTATGAAGAAAATGAGAGCCACTGAATGTACAGTTTGAATGAATTGTTAAGAAGCACAGAACTCTATAACACAATGAATCTTGTGGTGGAAGATGGACTGTGGTTAACAGAACAAATATGGGAACATTCTCTTATGAAATAGAACAAGTATATAATACTAATACAGGGTGTCATTAACTAGATAGGTTGGGGAAAAATACATCAAATTAAAATACTGACTATAGTTAGCAGCAATGTTTTGAAGATGCTCTTTCATAGTTTGTAAATATTGTTTCACAACAATGCAAGGTGATGGTGGTGGGAGCCTTTGCGATGATATGATATGTATGATATGTATGTTTGATTTGTAAGTTCATAACTTACACTATACACTTATTGTTTTCTTATACTCATGTATGATTGATAAGCTTCAATTTTAAAAGTTTAAAAAAAGTCTTGAGACTTACTAAAGCTGTGAATTCAAACTAAGTTGTGCATTTATAATTTTAGGGGAAATGTAGAACTACACAACATAGCAGATTACCAAACTGATCTGTGGCCACAGCCAATGGTTCACATCTATGTTTATCTTTTGCCCATAGGAAGTGAACTGCCTGGCTAAATGGGAGACACCACCCATTCCCCTATTTCTAGTTCAAGAGTGAAATAGAAAGTTGGCATGCTATGTACTTTAAAATTAAGGTAAGGTTTTGCGGTGTTAAAGATTGAATCATGTCCTCCACAAAAGACATGTTCAAGTCTTCATCTGCATTCCTGTGGGTATGAACCCATTTGAAAATAGGATCTTTGAAGTTGTTATTATTAGGTAAGATATGGATGCATATGTGATTAGTATCCTTGAAGACACTATTTTAGATGAAGCCAAATTGAGTCAGGGTGGAACTTAATCTGTGCACTTGGAGTCCTTACAAGCAGAGGAAATGTGGATGCATTAGTCGTTAGGAGCTAGAAGTCAGCAGTCAGCAGAAACCCGTGGAGCAGAACCAGGGAGTGAAAGGTGGCTAAGTGATGGAGGATTGCCAGAGCACTACAGCTCTGGGACAAAAAAGCTCTGCCAATACTTAGATGTTGAACTTCTAGCCTCTGAAACCAAGAATCAATAAATTCCTATTCCATAAGCCAACTAATTGTCCGATAATTGTCACAGGTCTAAAGTTGGAGTAGATCCAACTTGAAATGTAACTTTAAGTCAGACCAGTGTCAATGAAAGTGGGAAACACCGGAGTGGGCTAGTCCTGAGGAGTGCTGGGAACAGAATATTTTTCACTAACTTGCACAGTCAATCTTAACTACTCTGGAAACATTTAGATTCTTACCTTATGTCCCACAACAAAAACAACTGCACATAAATTAGAGTTAATGTTAAAGAATATTAAACCATTTAAACTATTTAAATAGAGAATATCTCTCTTATTCTAAGATATTAAAATGTATTTTTAATATAGTTTTTTATTGCTTTAAAAGATACTTAGATTACATAAATATTATGCAAAAAAAATAGGAGATTCTCTTATGACCCACTCCCTACCCCTCCCACACATTCCCACATTAACAACATACTTCATTAGTGTGGTACAATTGTTACAATTGATTAACACATTTTGGAGCTTTACCACTAAGTGTGGATTATAGTTTACATTGTAGTTTACACTCTCTTTCACAATTTTGTAAATTCTGGCAAGAGATGTAATGGCCTGTATCTGTCATTGCAACATCATTCAGGACAATTCCCAAGTCCTGAAAATGACCCCATATTATACCTGTTTTCCCCTCTTCCTCCCCTCAGAACCTTCAGTGACCACTGCCTCTACATTAATGATATAAGTTCTTCCATTGCTAGAATCACAATAAGTCTATAGTAGAATACTAATAAGTCTACTACAGTCCTTCCTTCATTCTCCAATTTTGAGGATTCTGGGATGGTGATGTCCACTGCACCTCAAATCGAGAGGGGTCTTAGATTCCATAGGACAGATGGACAGGGCTTTCTTGCTTGCAGTTGCAGACACTCTCGTTCCTTGGGACACTCTTGTTCCTTGGGATGGTTATCATCCATCATCATTTCCTTGTTAGTTGTCCTTGGTCAGTCCACTGAACTGGAGAGCAGGTGTTGCAACTCTGTTGAGATTCAGGGCCCAGCTGGCACATGGGAAGCCCAAAGATTTAAGTCTCTTGGACGTATACCTATCAACTCTAGCACTAACTATAGGTTCAAATAGAAGGCACAGAAGAGCAATGTGTAGGGAAACCACAACTGGGTCCAACTCTGTCACACTGGGAAGCATAAATTTCAAAGTAGGGCCTGCTGGCAGGGCACCAACTACTTGGCTGTCTGCCCTGCCTATAATGTCTGGATGTCTCCAGAGCCCTCAGGAGCCCTCCTATTTGAGGCAATATTTACTTTGGCAGTCAATAATATCCTACTGAGACATACGTAAGTATAACCTTTGGGATGACCTCCTGACTCACTTTGAAGTCTTTTAGCCGTACAAATTCATTTATCTTTACCTTTATCCCATTTTGGTCAAGGTCTTTTTCTTGTTGGATTGATAGTTGGTGCTTGCTGGTATTCCCTCTGTACCATGGAAGCTCATCCCCAGGTGTCATATCCCATGCTGGGAGGAAGGTAATGCATTTATAGGCTGAGTTCAGCTTAGAGAGAGGCCACATTTGAGTAACAGGAAGGCTCTCAGGAGATAAATCTTAGGTACTCTATAACACTAGGCTAAGTTTCAATTTCAAAACTAAAGGTTCATAAGTACAGTCATCATTATCAAGGGCCCATCAGTGGACCAGTCTCCTTCACTAGTCACTGCCCCTGTACTTGGGGCATTCTTGCTGTTCCATTAGAGAATGTGACAGAGCACCCCAGGATGGGGTATTCTTCTAGTTATTGTGTGAATCGCCACCTACCATGACAATGCCCCATGAACACTTGAACACATTTATATGCTTTATAGGTATGCCCCAGGCGAACCTCCTCCTATGCAACCCTCATTTCTGACACCCCACACCAATGATCCTCCCCTGTCACAGCTGTAACCTTTCTGTGATCCAAAATTTCTTCAAAAATGACATGAACAAAATAACCAAATACAGTCAATAAGAAAATTATATAATGATAGTTTAAAAATAAGAAATAAAATGCATTTTTAAAAATTGGAATAATAAAAAATGAGAAAAATATTCTTAATAATTTTTGACATTATGTCTTTCATCACTGTAAGATCTGTTGTCTCGTACGTAAAGTGACATTTCCTTCTATATGATCCATATGATCTAACAATCCTACTGCTGGGAATATACCCAGAAGAATTGAAAGCAGGGACACAGATAGATGCACACCAATGTTCATAGTGGCATTATTCATTACTGCCAAAAGTTTGAACAACCCAAATGTCCATCAACAGATTAATAGATAAACAAATTGTGGTATATACATACAATGGAATATTACTCAGCTGTAGGAAGGAATGAAGTATTAACGCATAGGATAACATGATGAATCTTGAAGACTTTATGTTGAATGAAGCAAGGCAGGCACTGGAAGAGAAATACTACATGATCTCACTGGTATCCATTAAGTCAACTGAGCAGACTCACAGTGCTAGAATCTGGAAGCTAGGTTTATGGAAGACAGAAGGGGAGAAGAAGATTGTGAGCCAATGCCTACATGGGCAAAATCTCTGATAAGGTGGAAGGGTCTAGTTGTGCTGTGGATGGGCATGACAGTGGTGTAGTGATGGTATTGGGAGGAGAGTGGGTTGAGATGTCTGTGGAACTGAAGGGAAGGTTGGGAGAGGAAGCAGGTGAACTCTAGGAATTTGTGGGTATGTGGTTGAAATTGCAATGTTGGGAATATTCTTTGGAAAATACAGCAGGGGAGGGTTACTGGTTTAGGTTGTTGGATGTGAGGGACATGTGGGACAAGGCACACCTGGGGCAGGCCTCTAAGGAGCATGTGAGTATTCATCTTGCTATGGTATGTTGTATCAGAGGGTGGAGAACCACATAATGGGCAGGAAAATGTTGGGCTCCCATCCTTGGGAGTCCTGCTATGTTCTCAGATAGAGGGGCAGGAGTCTCTTGAAAGCATAGTCAGTGCCTAATAGGGGGAGGACAGGCCAGCATGTCAAGTCCTCAATGTTGTTTCAAGTAAGTAGAGTCTTGTTCTTCAAGAAGTGAAGATTTGTGGTTGCTGTGGATGCTGATGGGAAAGGGAGAGAGGAATAGAATAGATGGAACATGGGGCATTTTCGGGTGATGGAATTGTACTACATAATCTTGCAATGATGAATACAGGTCAAGTTAAATTTCATCAAAATTTATAAAAGTGTATGGTCCAAAATGTAAGCCATAATGTAAATCATTGCCCATGATTAGTAGTAAAGTTTCAATAGTTGTCCATTAATTGTAATATATGTTCCATCCACATGTAAAATGTTATTAATAGGGGAAAGGAGAAAGGGGGGAGGATGTTGGATATATGGGAAACCACTCTATTCTGTACATCGCTTTTTCTGTAACTAAAGCTTCTTTGAAGATATAATAAAAAAAATAAGACACTGGGAGAATAAACAGAAGAAAGGCTGCTGTACAGATAAAATGCCTTTTAAGTTTAAACACCCTTGAAAAAAAGTACAAAGGAGAAGACTGATTGGCTAGTAAGATGTATTTTCCATACCCTACTTTTAGCCATAGAGAAATTGAGAAAAAGTATCAGAGGTATAATTATAGAGCTAGCTCGAGATGAACACTTTGAGTAGTAAATCAAAATTATTCCTAGAGCAATTATTCAATCTATTAGCAGGAATGAGCCCCAGGCCTCCAGTTGGAAACCACCTCATCACAGCTGATCAAATGGTAAGTTAAGTATTAATAGGTTAAGTTCCAGAAGCCCTGAATAAGACATATTGACTGACTGCAGCCAAGAACCTTTATGACAGCTATTCTGTCCAATAACTTCCTCTTAAAAGTGATTAATTTTTGCATGGGGCATGTAGACATTGTGACAAAATTAATACTATTAATTATTCTATGAAAGGTACAGGGTTGGAATTTCAAAAGACCAGCCAGTCAGGTATGTTTGCCATCAGGCAACATGGATAACTAAATGCATTTTTATAATTAACCAAATTTAATATTTTTTTCTCTCCCTCAGAATATTAAGTATAGTAAAACGATAAAAGGCTCCGGCCTGACAGGAAAAGAACAGATCTAAGGGTCCATGAAACGGTTTTCTGAGAAGGGGAAATTACTCATCTTGCTGTTCTCCTAATTTTGGATTTCAAAGCTAAACCACTGTAAAGCAACAATTTCCACGTCTCAGTACAGGGTTCTATCTCAGTATATCGACACCCACAATACAAAAAATAATAATAATAAATTTCCTATTTACTTTATCTCAAGCAAAACTTTGCATCTTGGAGTACTATGAATATAAGCACATGTGAGTATGTGCAAGAATATATCCATACATGTTCATAAATATATTCACACCTATACTTTGACCCTTCTCTTGTCCCATTCTGCACGTTTCATAGATGTATATATTTTTAATTATATAATAATTATATATATAATATATAATTATATATTTATATAAATTATATAATTTATATAATATAAAAATAGAAGATTTCCCAGGACTTCTTACCTGCTTTGAGCCCATTTGTGCTCCTGAGGTAATATGCTGTCATGTGATTTTGAGAGATATTGTGACTCTGGCTTTTATAACACTGGCCTTTAAACACAACTGAAGGGTTATAATCTCTGTTTGAATGGAAAGCTCCTTGAACAGATGGTAGCAAAGTCTGCATCACAGTGGATCCAAAGCCTTTGACAAATATTAGTACCTTCACGGTTACTCCAGGAATAGAAAACCACAGTTGGAATACATGAGGAAACCAATAGTTGCCACAAACTAATGTATAGAGCAGATTTGAAACAATTTCTGAAATTTCCCATATTTATTTGAAATGTATTCACAGAGAGCTATACTCCCTGTAAAGGAAGTAGAAGCAGAACCAGGAAAATATATTTCTGAACCAATAATTATCAACAGAATTTTGTACATAGTCTGATGGTTTCTTGGCCATACCATATGATTCTCTCCTCAGTTGAGGAGCATAGAGGCCATAGCACTGTTATCAGAATCATTGTGTGTGTATGTGTGTTTGTGTGTACATGCATGTGTGTGTGTGTGAATGGTTTCTATAACTCTAATCACATGGTAACTACCTCTAGATATCTTATCATAGTTTTGTGTATATGTGTTGTCAATTTATTGCTAAAGGGATGACCATAGGTTTAAAACATAGAAATAAAGCCATCGAGATAATAAAGAAAATGTTTTGTTTGTTTTGGATAGATTGGAAAACAAGTGTCTCTTAGAAAGTCCATTTATCTTATAAAACACATATTCTACATACTTCAGAGATGCCCAAACTTTGTCCTTAGTATCTTAATAATTTTTTTCACAGTAACCCTAGGCTAAAGGAAATATCTAAGTTTCATTGATAAGTATTTAGGTTCAATAACTTAAACATTTACTTCTTAACAGCTTAATGCCTATTAGTACTGTGGTAGTTTGATATTATTTTATGAATCCCAAAAGGAGAAAGATTATGATTCTAAACTAATCTATCCCTCTGGGTGCGATACCCTTTGATTGCATTAAAGTCATTTAAGAGGTTTTTTATTAGATTACTTGATAAGATCTATTTAGGGCTTTTGATTGAACTCAGTGAGGCATGACTCAGGTTGAATTTCTACCTCCTTGCTGGGTCTGATATAAATGGAGACACACAGACAGACAGACAGAAGAACAGGGAGTCGCCATATTTGATCCTACAATGAACCAGAGAGGACAATAGGAAGAACAAAAGCTCCCGGGAAGCTCAAAGAGCTGAGCTACCAACAAGGAGAGCAGAAGCAGGGCAAGAGACAGCCTTATCCCTGATAGCGTACAGCTGAGCTCCAGGAAGAAGAACTAGAGGATCACTTAGGCATGAAGCCCAGAAGAGTCTGGGCCCATGGAGTAGCGCAAAGCTAAAGAACAAGCCCTATGCCTGGTGGCTCACAGATGAGCTCCAGGAATGGGGCTCAAAGAAAGTGAGCCTGGAGAGGAAGGGTGAGACCTCGGTAGAGACCAGCAGCCATCTCACTTTGCCACATGCCTGGACAAGAGGATCAAAAATAGCTGTCTTTGGTGAGAAAGCATCTCTCACAGTGCCTCAGTTTGGACTTTTCAAGGCCTTGGAACTGTATGCTTTTACCCCAAGTAAATCCCCTTTATAAATGTCAACCCATTTCTGGTTCTTTCCATTGGCAGCCTTTTGGCAAACTAAAAAAGGTGCTGAATAACTAAAACTTTCAAATCACATTGGATGCTGCAACACTCATTTTCTGTCCAACAAAACTTTTATCACAGTACTTGCCTTTTATATTATAATCACTGAAAACTCAGCTTTAAAATGATAAGACATCACAGAAAGGAATTTACTAATCTAATGTTTAAACTATGAACTACTTCAAGTTCTTTAGTTTCTTCAGTGTCCAACAGATATCACTGTGATTCTTCAGTGCCCAACAGATATCACTGTGCTTCCCTTGAAATTTTAAAATGACTTGTAATTTAATATAACCTTTGGAAACAACCCTGTGAGTTCCCTTGGCTATCCCAGGCAGTACATGATGTGGAATAACAAATATATTTGAAAGTCATTGGCACAAATCAGAGTAAGAAGTACAGTATTATAAAATTTTATCAAAAAGAGAATAATGATGATAATACTTATCATTATAGACAAAAGCAAATAAAGGTTGATATTATCAAAGTAAATTAAATGTGCTGGGAATTGAAACCTTGGAATCATATGGATGGCTCTAAGATAACGTTTATAAACAATCCTGCGTTTTCATTTTTTTCTGTGCACAAAAATATATTAATATATTATCTATAACTGTTTAGACAGCAAAGGTGAATATCAGGCAAAGATAAATATTTACACTTTCATGTAATAAAAAATGTCTACAAATTATTTCTCTATAGTTTTATATTTTATCAGCATAAAACTATGACATATTAATGATTTCTCTTCTATGTAGCAGTAATAAGAAATTTAATTAAAAACACAGCAGATAATAGTCCAATACAGGCAAAAACAATAGCCAAAAGCTGTTGTTTTGTTCACGTATAAGCAGATATCGAAATATAAATGAAAAATTCTGATTTAAATATTGCCTAAATACAAATTTGTATAAATGCATTATTTTTTCTAATGCTCTGGTTCATGTTCCTAATAGTGTTTCCAAATACTGCTAGAAATTTCCAGCTTTTCATTGTAGTTCTTCCATATATTATATATGTTAGGCTAAAAATCAAATGAATAAAATCATAAATAAAATTCATTTTTGTAACTCTAAAAATGAACAGTTTTCGCTTATGTGTGTATATTGGTAGATGTATATGTTGCTTTTCCTCTACACTCATCTTTCTCTGTCTTCTTAATCTATCTGAGCTTTCAATATTAATCTTAATCTGGTGTTTTAGGGCTCTAATCCCTGGGAATTTTCCACATTGGTAGGTGGCCAGTCAAAAGCTTGGTTGCCCTAGGTTCCTCCTTGCTCCATCTTTCCAGGTTGCGGCAGGAGCCTCTCAGCAGTCACAGGATTTTGGTTTAACCTTTTCACAGTCCCAGTTTTTCATGCAGTACCTCCAGTCAAAAAAGCTTCATGAGGACTTCAAGTTAAAAGATTTGAAACTTCTATTGTGTCTCCCAGTTTCTGTTCTGAAGCCCAGTAGCCCTGCTTTTCCAGGTCCAAGCACATCTATGGATTCTGTTCTAATTCAGATTCATGGTGATATAAAACTTGTTTTTGCTTGTGGCTGGCTCCTTTTACTATTTTAATTGTTATATTTTATTTATTTAAGTTTTCCATAATTTGGGGAATGAAGGATTAAAAGGTGGTGGTCTAATGGGAAATAGTTGCACTGTGATGTGACCAGACATCTGTGGGGCAGGATGAAAAAACAATTCTGGATTCCAAACTTAAACAGAATAAAAGGTATATCATAGTAATGGTCTGTAAGTATGAATTAATATCTTATGGCTTCTGAAGCAGGATGAATGAACTGAGTCTCACATATGAAGAGGAAATGCAGAAAACAGTGGAAACAATAAACTTAACAAATATCAAGGGGAAAGAAAATAAAATTTTATATTTAGAAAGAGCCCTCCCTTAGGGAAATGGATTTCAACTAAAAAAAAGAAATGGAAATTGGAAGCAGTGTAGTCATAAATTCAATTAGGAACAGCCTGTTATTAATTGTTTATGTCAGGCGTGGACAGAAATGCACAGGTACCTATAGATATAAAAATTTGGTTATTACTTAAATTACTGATTAAAAATATATATTTAAAAAATAAATAAATACATATTTGGTAGAGCAAAGAACTTTTCTGTAAGATTTCATGCCACAAAAAATTTGAAATAACTTTGAAACCAAAGATTAACAGTCTAAGCAGAATGTAATAATATAGTTTACAAGAAATAAACTGTTATTGAGATTTTTTGAAGACACAAAATTAAGTTGAAAGCATGGTAAATGTTATATGCTAAATTAAGACTGCACTGGTTGTACTTACTATCTCAGTAAGTAGCGGTTTCAGTTGCATCATCTAAAAAACTGGAATGATGATGGTCATTTTATAATTTGTTATATTCAAGGAATTAAGGGAGTTAATATATGCAAATGTTTAAATAAATACATGACACATGATTAGTGATGAATAAACATTTTCTATTAATGTTTTACAACAATTTTTCTAACATCTTGGGTTCGATGTTACACTTACATGAGTAGATTACAAAAATATTGAGGAGAAATTGGTCAACTCAGGTGAAAAGTGATTTTCATTCTTATTTTAAGATTTCATAGCCTGTTGAGAATGTGACCCGTTATATTTCATTAGTTATATAAAAAGTCACATTCAGAATCTTGAGATTCCCTGAAGTACAGTTCAAAGTTAAGCTAATGATACTATAATGGTTCTTATAGTTTGGTATCAAGAAAGTTTCCAGTTGACCTGGTTGTTAATGTGACTCTGATTTTCAATAGAGTTTAGTGTAGTTCTATGAAAAGAAAATTTGAAATATATTTAGGCAAACAGTGGTTTGAATCCTACATCAAAAATTGCTTAGCTTTCTGAATTAGGACAAGTTATTTAACATGATTTACCTTTAGGATAAAAGTTATCAAACAAAGAGCTTGCTATGCTTCTGAAAATTAAATGAGATCATGGATGTAAAACAAATGAGTCAGTGGTGCTAGTTACATATTATTTGTTGTTTCTGCATACAAAGCTTCCTATTTCCACTTTCTTTTGTTAACAGTGCCTTAGTTTTTCTTTAAGAAACCACATCTTCCTCACTCCCTGTTTATGTGGCCAAGAGTGTTTGGCTCATGATCTGGAACAATTTCTTGTAGTATGACATATTTAGGCTGACTCAATGAGTGCCATCACCACAGCTTTTGCTAATGTAAGCATAAGAGGTGTTCTTTGTGTGATAGGATGGCCAGACAGGTAGGATGGATGGTCATATTTTCTACCATTCTGAAAATGTCTGTGTGAGAATGACATCAATTTACAGAATACAATCAATCTGCAAAACCAAGAGTCTTGAGTCTTGATATTTTCCATACCTTAAGGCAGCTTTACTCCAAAGTCTGAATGAGTCAATATTTCTGTATATTTTTAATGTTCTATATTTGTCAATTAATTTTAGTTGGTGTTCATCCTTGCAAACAAAGTCTTAGAAAATATACTAGGTAATCAGTTAGATGAGAGTTATATTTCTTATTACTTTTATACCTTTTTCTCAAATATCAAGAGACCCAAGAAACAGAAATTAACATCTTTCAAGGTTAATGGGTAATTGTAGAAATAAGAAAAACAAAAATTACACAAAATAAAAAATATCTTTATATAATTTAAGGAAAATAATAAAACCCTTGCAATTCAATGGACATGTTCACACAAAACCATATCTGCAAAATTTCGTTATAAACAAAGTATATCAAAAGAATCAGACTACTTGATTTTTTTATATAACTGTAGGCCCTGTGAACGATGTATTTAATTGTTTAATTGTTATTGAATCAATAAATGGCTGATTAAAACTTACTTCAGAAAAGATGGATTTACCATCTGTACAGAAAAACACTGCTCACATGTAAAGTATTTTTTAAAGATTTATTTCATTTATTTATTTCTACCTCCCCTCGTTGTTTGCGCTCACTGCCTTTTCTCTGTGTCTGCTCAACTTCTTTTAGGAAACATTAGGAACTGAGCCCTGGACCTCCCACATGGGAAGGAGGAACACATTTGCCACCTCTGCTCCCTGCTCCTTGTGTCTTTTACCATGTTTCCTCACTGTGTCTCCTCATTGTGTTATCTCATTGTGTTATCTTGTTGTGTCAGCTCACTGTCTTGCTCATCTTCTTTAGGAAGCACCAGGAACTGAATCTGGGACCTCCCGTGTGGTAGGCAGGCACCCAACTGCTTGAGCAATATCTGCTTCCCACAAACATGAAGTATTTTAACATTTACCCATTCCATGTACTTGAGATTTCATGTCCACAGTCACTCTGTTCATATGAAAAAGAACTTAAAAAGTATTCATAAGTAAATCTTTTCTTTTTAAAGGTAAACATTTGTCTTCACTATGGAGCAAAGGATTATTTTATGTAAAACCAAAATAAAATATGTCCCACAGAAAAACCCATGCATACCATTTTGAAAATAGAGATACAAATAAAATTATGTTTTTTCAGTGAAAATTATCCTCTATGAAGAAGGCTATGGCCAATTGGGTTCAGTTGCTTTTACACTGAGAGTTTTATGCAAAGTATCATAAAATGTCTAAGAGAGAAATAAAAAATGAGAACTACATTTTACCTAATGTCATGTAGTACATAGGCTGACAGAAATCTTGTCTGCAGATAAATCAATAAGCAAAAAGAGAATATTGGTATTCAAGACTGCTTCTAATTTAAATAAATATTCTTACATACATTCTTGGCAGAGCAGAGAATTTGGGGGTAGGGTAAGCAAATACATTTTTATCTACTTGCCAATGCTTTTTAAAAAAAATTATTCAAGGCAATTAAATAAAGCAGGGTCCTGTGGGAGAGAAATTCTGTTACAAAACTGAGTGTTCATCCTTGTTTTCCCTTTTTCTCTCAAGTTTCACATCCAAATCATCAGTGCATCCTGTTGGTTTTATTTTTAAAATTTATAAAGAATTGAGCCACCTTTCTGTGCAACACTTCTGTCTCAAGCTACTCTCATGAATTGCCTTCATTGCAACTATAGCTTCTTAACTGGTCTCTCTGCTGAGCCAGAGTGATCTTTTTTAAATCCTAAATCAGATCATGTTACTCCTCAGCTGAAAGCCCTGCAATAGTTTTCCACTTTACTAAGAGGAAATACAAACACTCTACCATAGCATGTCAGGCCTTACACAAAGGCTTGAAATACCTCCTTTATTTCATTCAAGTTTGTCTATGGCATTTTCTATAGCAGCCCTGCTACTGTTCCTGTTTATCAACTGGAAAATGTCACTATCAAGGAAGAAAAAGTTAAAATAGATCTTCTAAAAAATATCTAGGTGGTATGTCCAAGGACATGTTAAAAGGATTTGTTTATAATGATGTTTCAGCCATTGTATGGACTAAGAATCATTTCATGTTAGCAAAATTACAGTATGTAGAGCTATGAATGACATCATAAATGTCAAATGTAAGTAAAAGGAATAAAACTGGAGAGACAAGAATTTTGAAAACATAATTTTAGCTGTGGCTCAGCAAATATTATATTGACTATATCAAATTAAGATAATGTAATATAAAATATATGTATATACATTTGTGTGTATTTACATATATGTATACAACTTATATATTCTATGTATATTCTGATCTGAACATTTCAAAGGAACTGATATTTTATACCTCTTTTCATCTATACAGCCCAGTAGTTGCTCAAATAATAGTATCTGTGTATGTGTATATGTGTATTACACAAGTACCTGAAAAAAATTTATTGTTTTATTTTCTTTGTCACTTTGATGTTTGCAAAATAAATACATGCTGGGGAATGGCATATTAGATAGTGCAGGATCCAGGAAAAGAGAAAATACCAAAGGAATGAACCTGACATTTGGTGCCATTTCTCATGTCAGGAAAATTGCCAATAGCAAATGATGACTAAGAGGTAGAATAGCTGAGCAATGCTTTAACCAGACAACTCATACTTGGGTCACAAAACAAAAATGAAAACAAACAAAAACATAATGAAGTTGAGGATGCACAATGATGAGTTACTCTGGTAAACACGGCAGAGTATCAATTGAGGCACTTATCCATAAGCAGTATAAAAAGGGAACATTTTATAGAACATTTTTCTCACGGGATGGAGCCCACGAGATCTCAACCCTGAGCTTGCTTAAGGTTTTTCTTAAATTATTATTACCTTTAATCTTATGTTGATACCTACTTTTTGAAAAGTATATCTTTCTTGATAAAAATAAACATTATCCTAAGCTTAAATTTAGCTATATAGTTTTCACATACAATCATGCACTGAATCAG
Organism: Dasypus novemcinctus; assembly: GCF_030445035.2. Taxonomy (NCBI): domain Eukaryota; kingdom Metazoa; phylum Chordata; class Mammalia; order Cingulata; family Dasypodidae; genus Dasypus; species Dasypus novemcinctus. Next base: position 143,481,329 of record NC_080676.1, read on the forward strand.
AAGTTATCAAGTATATAAGAGAATTAGAAAAGATAGAAAACCTAAAGAACATAGAAGATGCTGATATTAAACATAGACTTCAAGTAAATATGTTTATGAAAAATAAAGTACTCTCAAGAACAAAATATGGATATTTATCTCAATTAAATGGCAGATTAGAAACAGGTGAACAGAGAATTAATCCAACATGAAGGTAGGTCAGATGTAAATATCCAGACAAAGCTAAAAACAAAAGATTAAAGAAGGAAATTGTAGAGCAGAGGATAAGAATGCATGCAATATGTGAAAAGAACTAGAACATATTTAGTTAAGAAGCAATAGCTGAAGAGAATTATGACAAAATTGTGAAAAAAAAAAAAAGCAAAATGATATAAAGTCATTGTGATTGTTTGGAACTATGTATTCCAGAAAAAGATATTCTTAAACTTAATCTATTCCTGTGGCTGTGAACTCTTATAAATAAGACCATTTGATAAAGTTACTTCAGTTTAGGGTGTGGCCTGACAAACTCAGTATGGGTTTTAATAATATTACTAGGGAAGAGGACTTGACCCAGTGGTTAGGGCGTCTGTCTACCACATGGGAGGTCTGCGGTTCAAACCCCGGGCCTCCTTGACCTGTGTGGAGCTGGCCCATGCACAGGGCTAATGTGCACAAGGAGTGCCCTGCCACGCAGAGGTGTACCCCGCGTAGGGGAGCCCCACACGCAAGGAGTGTGCCCCATAAGGAGAGCCGCCCAGCGCGAAAGAAAGTACAGCTTGCCCAGGAATGGCACCACACACACGGAGAGCTGACACAGCAAGATGACACAACAACAAGAAACACAGATTCCCATGCCGCTGACAACAACAGAAAGCAGACAAAGAAGAAGACACAGCAAATAGACACAGAGAATACACAACCGGGTCGGGGAGGGGGGGAAGAAGGGGAGAGAAATAAATAAATAAATATTTTTAAAAAATAATAATAATATTACTGAAGGCCTTATATGGAAGGTCACACAGAGAAAAAGACACATAGGTAGCCGCCAGAAGCTGGAAGTCAATGGAACCGAGAAACCAAGAGAGGCTGCTATCTGTATTGTAACATGACACAAAAACCAAGAACCATGGATCACCAGCAGCCAACTCCAGAACACTGTGGAATTCTGGGACAAAGTATCACCTTAATAACACCTTGATTCTGGACTTTTCTTGGCTTCAAAAACATGAGCCAATAAATTCCCATTATTTAAGTCAACTTACTACATAGCATTTGCTTCAGCAGGCAAGAAAACTAAAATAGTCACGGAACAAAGAAATACAATAAACACCAATTAGAAGTAAAAACAAGTTTGAAAAATCATTTAAAACCTGTTTAAAATTAAATATGGAGAGAAAGTTAAAAGGAACCAAAGTTGCAGGAAAGAGAAGAGGAGAACATGTTACAGAACTTACAGCTGACATTTCAACACAACAGTGGAAGACAGGTGATAATGGAAAAATATTTTCAAATAGTTGAATAACGGAAAACCTCTTTGAAGTAAAAGTTACCTGTGTTTGCCAAAAACAAATAAATAAATAACTGATGACCTGGTATTCTCTGGCCTCAAAAATAAGGAATTCCCTTATCTCAGGAATCCCTTCTTTGTGCTCCCTCTAAGTATAATTTAGACATATTTATTGGAGAATTTATTTTTTAAATTTATTATGAGAAATAAGTTCTGGGTCTCTATTATATTTAATTTTTCATCTTTCATAGGCCCAGATTTATTAGTTTCTAACAAATATTGTTGATCATATGTGTAAATGCCCAACCATCTTTTCACAAAGTTCACTCTTAAACTTTAATCTCAAATACTCTCCTTAAATAACATTATAAGGGAAGTACTGAATAATTTCTGGTAGCCCTTTATTTTTTTCATATTAGGAAAGATGAACAGTATTTTAGATGAATGGCATTTATTTCAGGAGTGTCTTTTTTGACCTCATGATTAATGTCCCAGTCCCCAGAAAGTAAAAAGTACCTGATATGTGATAGTCACTCACAAATTCACATAGTCAAAAAATAGCATTCTCTGTATTTTGGTTTACATATTCTGATTTTTCAATTAGCCCATTTCTCTAGGTCAATCATCTAGATTGCCTATTTTCCTAATTCAAACAATGACATCATGCTCTGTTGATATATATATGCATCTCTTTCCAAAATTTAACTTCAATTTTTTTCTTTTGAAATAGAGTTGGTTTTACTTTTTATATTTTTTTATTTTAATTCTTCATTTTAAGTAATTTCATACTTATGACAAAGTTGAAAAAATAGTTCAGAGCCCATTCATCTACCTAGTTTCCCGAAGAGGTAACGTCTTACATAACTAAAGTACAATGATCAGGACAAGCAAAGTAATATTAATAGTATATTACTGACCAATCCAGGAATCTTATTTAAATTTTGCCTATTATTTCATAAAAGTTCCTTTTCAGATACAAAATACAATACATGATCACATATTGCATTTAGCTGTCATGTTTCCATAGTTTTCTCCAAAATGGGTTAGTTTCTCAACCTGTCTTTCATGATTTTGAAACCTTTGAAGAGTACAGACCATTATCTTGTAGAATCCCATCTATTTGGTGTTGTCAATTACACACCATGATTAGACTGAGAATCTGTGTTTAAAGAAAGAATACCACAGAAATTATGCTCTTCTGTGCTCTTCTGAATGCATCATTAAAAGCAAAGTACACTCAAAAACAAAATACAAAATAGGTTTTTCATTTAACTTAACATTTCTAAGTAAAAAAATTCATAATAATTTATTTTAGTCAGCAAGTCCCCCAGGTACTTCCAGACCAGCTGTAATTATGATTCTTTTCTCAGGTTCTCAGATATTAAAACATTAAACAGAAAATGAAAATCAATGAAAACAAATAGACTACTGCTTGATCATGGGTCTCAAATCAGGTTAAGAAGTCACACTTCATAATTTAAATGATTGAATCCATTGAGTATTTTAGAGCAGAGGAGTAATGTGATCAGAACCAGGTTTTTGTACCAGAATATTCTATTCCCTCTGGAATAGTAGTAGGGGAGAACAGGAATATTAGTTTGTCTGAGTTTGGGGACCGTGTTGCTAAGAAAGTGAAAATAAAAAAATATGTCCATTTATATAGCTACAGCCAAAGGGAAATGCCTTGTGAGTATATCTTAATAAACTTAGTAAGTTACTTGAAGTCTTCCTTTCATCTGGTCTAAAATCTCTAAATTGAAAGTCATTATAATACTTATGTCAAAGAGTTACTGTAAGAACTAAATGAGTGACTAGATATAAAACCTTATGTATAAATTAAATATGGTACCTAGGATTGGGTAAGCATGATGTAAATATTTATAGATAGATAGATAAAGGTAGATACATAGGGATGATGATAAAGACAGATAAAGAAGAATTAGTGTTTATTACTGTCTCTTATGCAAGTTAGAATTTTCCTAAGAGAGAGATGCTGATAGATTCTCAACCACAACACTCTGGGAAAAACATACTTGAAAATTTAAATAAAAATATGTGCAAAGTTTTTGTTTGCTACAAGTTGCAGAGGCAAAATACCAGGAATGCGTTGGCTTGTATAATGGGAATTTATTAGGGTAATTGCTTAACATTCTAAGGTTTTGAAAATGTCTAAATCAAGGTATCAGCAGAGATGCTGTCTCACCAAAGATTGGCTTCTGGCAATCCTGGGATCCTGCCACATAGCAAGGCAAAATTACGGTCAGTCTCTGCATTCTCCTCCTGTCCACTTTCTCCCCAAGCTCAGCTATGGGCAATCAGGTACATAACTTGCTACTCCCCTCTCCTCTAGGGTTCGTTGCTTCAGTTTTGGAAGTTACACTGACTTCAGCCTCTGGCCTCTCTCTCAGCCTCTCAGAATTTCTCTATCTTTCTGCAGCTGAAGGAGATCCTGGAGACCTCTCTCCAATGCCAGATAAAGAAAATGGCAGCTCTCTTTCTTTGTGTGTAACTGTTTTCAGTTCTCGGTTTACTTAAGACTCCAGTAGGAAGATTACGACCCACCTTAGACACACAATCTAATCAAAAGTCCTTAACTAATGTGATCTAACCAAAAGAGATCTAATCAAAAGGTCCTCTAACTGAATCTAATCAAAATATCCCACATAAAATAGTTTATAGGCACAGGAACAGGTTAGTTTAAAACCATAATTTTCTGAGTTACACAAGACTCAAACCAGCACAGTAAGGAAGAGATAATGGACTTTTAACCCACTTCATGACTCAGAACACCAAACAGTACTAAAGTACCTTGTAGGAATGTGAGAAGGCTATATCTTCCAAGAGCTTTCTATACATTCCTCAAAAGTGCTGATCATGAGATTACAGAGGGAAAAGAAGAGTTTAGTTTCCTTGTCTCTTCTCTTTCTCTTACCCCGCATCTCATATGTCAGCATATCCTGTTGGCATGACCTTTACAATATTTCAAAGCTGTAATCATGTATGACTACTTCCATCCCTGCCACTTGACCTAACTCACCATTGCTTTTATTTCATTTACTGCCTAAATTGCTCTCTTTTCTGCCCCCACAACCATTTAGTATATTCTATACCAGAGGCAAGAATTATATGGTTAAAGTATAAGGCAAATCTTGTTTCTCACAACCACCTATTATGCATTGAATTATCTCTCTCCAAAAATATATGTTGAAGCGCTTAACCCCAGTACCTGTGAATGTGACTTTACTTGGAAATAGGATCCTGGCAGACATAGTCAAGTTTAGATGAAGTCATACCTAATCCAATATGACTGGTGTCCTTATAAAAAGAGGAAGAGATACACAGGGGAAGGTCAAGTGAAGACAGAGGCTTCTACGAGCCAGCTGACACTTGACACTGTGTATTGCCAGCAGCCACCGAAGCTAGAAAAGGCAAGAAAGGATGCTACAGTACAGGCTTCAGATGGAGCATGGACCTACTGACACCTTGATTTCATACTTCTAGACTTCAGAAATGTGAGATGATTTTTTTGTTGTTGTTATTTTAAGCCAACTAGTTTATAGTACTTTGTTACAGAAGCCCTTGAAAACTATCCCATGGTTTCCCATTCCAATCATAGTAAAAGTCAAAGTACTTACAGTTGTGTACAGGCTCTCTGACCCTTATTACCTCTTTTATTATCCTCCATAATACTATCTCCCTTCCTCAATTCTGTTTAAACTACACTGACCCCATGCTTCTTTTTCTTTCTACATGGAAACTGTCCCTCCACACAGTCACGTGGCTCAAATGTTCATCTCCTTCAGGTCTTTGCTAAAATTTTTCAATAAGCTCTTCCTGGCTTTAGTGAGAGAAGGTCTTATTGTCTGATTTGTTCCCTGCCATATGTTCAGTGCCTGGGATGGTTTCTGACATACAATGAATGCTCAGTAAAAATCTGGAGAATTTATAAGCATTATATTAGCTTTTCTCACTACCTACCCTTTGATAACTAGATGATAGGCCCTGTAAATTTAGGATGTCAACCATAATTTAGGGTAACAGTCAAGTCTTCATTTCAAACTGAACTCTACTAGCAAGTTCATATTTTGCTCTGTAACACAATCTGCTAAAGTATAATGGCAGAAATTGGAATAAGTAGGATCAAAATACCACTATTACCTCACCATTTTAATATATATTTGCAGTTCCTAAGGCTACCAAAAAAAAAAGTAGTGTAAAAAATTCTATGCAATTCACTAGTAAAATATGTTTTAGTAAAATGCTTTGTGAACTACTAATGAATAAACAAGTGGTTAATAATAAAAGTGACAACGATTACATTGCACATTTGAGTTCTTTCATTTCAGTAAGTGATTGTTACCATCCAAGAATCAGTAATGGCATGGCATATTCTCAATCTGCAAAGCAAGCACAAAGCACATCCCCAATAAGTTTATTGAGTGTGAAAGTGTTTATCTTTTAAAATAAGCATTATATCCATTAACCACAAATTTATTTGCTTTATAGACCCTTCTCCCACAAGAACATTTTGCTTGCTGAGCATCCAGTGGAACAAGACTTTTATCTCTCCTCCCCCTTTTTATATTAACAGCATTTGAAGAAACGTAGAAAGAGTATATATCGCTGCTGCTGCTGCCTTTATGATTCTTAATCCTGTGCCTTGTTTTTGTGATAAGGAAAATGAAACACTGTAAAACATTCTGATGAATGGAGCTGTGTAGTATAAACATACTTGATTTGCTACAGGGCTGCCAGTGCAAAGTACCAGAAATGGATTGGCTTTTATAATGGAAAATTTATTAGGGGTAAAAGTTTATAGTTCTGAGGCCATGAAAAGCCCAAATCAAGGCACTATGAGAGATACTTTCTCACCAAAGTCAGCTACTGGTGATGCTGGTATCTTATCATGTGGGGAAGCAAGATGGCAGCTAATCTCTGCTGCGATATCTACCTTCCCTTTGAGGCACACCATCTCCTGGCGCCCAGTCGTGAATAATCTGGCATAGAGTTTATCTCCTTCCTGGGCTCCTCTCTCAGTCATGGTTGCTGTTTTCTTCCTGAGTTCAGCTGGGTGTTATCAGGCATATGACTCTTCTCTTCAGCCTTGAGCTGCTCCATGGCCCCAGCCTCTTGGGGACTTCAAGCTTAAGATTTGGCTGCTAGCAATCCTCAAGGACTCTCTTACATATCAAGGACAAAAATGGTGGCTTTCTTTCTCTGTGTGTCTCTTCCTCTGTGTCTCCGTTTATATAAGGCCCAGCAAGAGGGTAGAAACCCAACCCGTGGTCATACCTCACTGATGTAGTCCAATCAAAAAGACCTAATACCCACAGGAATGGATTCATTCAAAGACATAATCTTTTTCTTTTTGAGCTTCATAAAATTTTCAAACTGTTACAAAACTGTTCTGTTTTCTAGTTTTCTAAGCCTAACTCCTTCTTTGGATTTAGAGAAGTGGGACTATCCCAAAATGTAGAGTTATGTCTCTCCCTTCAAGTACAGGACCTTCTAGACCTCTCTAAACATAGGTAGCCATCATAAAGCATTATTTCCGACTTTCCATAAATACTTCTTTTCAAGAACACTTGGTTAGTATCCACTTAGAAAACAGCATATTGTAGATTGAATTATAAACCTGTTTAGCCAGTGTATGCTGTCAGCATTCTTTGGATTAGAAGACCAAACTTAGACTGATTATATCCAAAATTAAAATAAAATACCATAACGAAAAAATGAAAAAGTTATATAGAAAACACAACTATATACAAAATGAGGTAAATTTTTGGCTTAGCTCCTTAAGGAGTACGTGCCATGTGATCAAAATATGAGTTCATAAATAATTAATTAATATGATCAGTAGATGGGTCTCCCTCAAAATCTCATTTTAAAAAATTCCATATTATTACTTCCAGGAAAAATGGCTCAGAAAAACTGATCTAAAATCAGCTATATATAAGGAGATGAGATCTATATACATCCATTAAAAACAGGTATTTCTTGAATAAATGTGCTTTGGGTCTTTTACCCATTTTTTGTTGGTCCTGCTCCTCTGGAAACTTCTCTCTATAAAATATTTAATTCCTTACTTTCTGAAATATTCCCATCAGCAATATTTGAGTGATCCATATCCTCCACATCCTTGTCAGCACCTGTTGTTTTAGTTTGGTTTAAATTTTAACTTTTTTCATAGGTATGTAGTGATATTACATTGTAGTTTTAATTTGCATTTTCTTAATGGCTAATGACATTGAACATCTTTCCATATGCATGTTTGTCACACGTATATCCTCTTCAATAAAATTCCATTTAATGTCTTCTTTCCTATTTTCTAATTGCATTGCTTATTTTATTTACTGATACATTTTGAGAAATCTTCATGTATTCTAAATGAAAGTTCTTAGTAAGATGTATAGTTGGCTAATACTTTCTCCCTGATTATATGCTATCTCTTCATTCTCTTAACAAGGTTTTTCTCAGAGCAAAAGTTTATAATTTTGATAATTCAATTTTGTATTATTTTCCTTTTATTATCTGTGCATTTTATGTTATATCTAAGAACTCTCTGCTTAGCCTTGGACCCAGAAGACTTTCTCCTATGTTTGCACATTCCTTTTGAAAAGCAGTCAGCTTGTTAATGGGTTCTTGTTAAAACTGAAAAAGGGAAGCCTTATGAATCTGTGACCTGATAGTAAAAATTGGGGGTGAATCATCTTGAACTTAACTTCCACATTCTGCTTTAAATTGGAGTTTAATATAGAGCCTGTGATTTTCTCTCTTTAATTCTTCAGTGACACTTACTAGCCACCAACCAATTCCACAGTGTTTATAGTAACCATTTCTTCCTCATCTTTCAAATACCAGAGAAAATACATAAGCTATTACATCTCTTTCCATATTTAGCCTCCCTCAGTTTGTCATGCAGTATCTAGCAATTATACTGTTATAGAAAGCTAGGCGCTGTCAATATATCACCATCAATGATGGGTCCTCAAACCCAACTAGTGGGCAATTCATCCAACTACTGAATCCTACCCACCCTTATATTTTGCTTTCTAAAATAAGTTGTGGTGCTACTTGTCATAGGTAGTGTTATTAGAAGTGAAATCTGCATCAGGAATTTTATGTAAGCAGATGTGGCTCAAGGATTGAGCTCCTGCCTACCATGTGGCAGATTCCAGGTCCGTTCCAGGTGCCTCCTGGAGAAGATGAGCAAGACAGCAAGCTGGCATGATGGACGGGCATGGTGAGCTGATGCAACAAGATGAAGCAACAAGGAGACACAGAGGAAAGACAATGAGAGATACAACAAAGCAAGGAGGTACAGTGGCTCAAGCAATTGAGATCCTCTGAATGCACAATGAATGGACATGGAGAGCGGACAATGAGCACCAACAATGAGGGAAGGAATAGATGAATAAAATAAATCTTTTTAAAAAATGTAAGAGCATGAGGCTATCAAGAGAGTTCAGAGAAAGTAACCAGGCAGTGAGGTGTGTTCTGCATAAGTCTAACTTCAGCCTTAGCTCACTAAGAGCTCAGAAGCAAAAATCACACCACGGATTTGTCCCACTGTGAGAACCATCTTTTGGTACTTTTGTATCAGTTGATCATTGGTTCTGCACCACCACATTGAAGAAAGTGTAAGTCCCCAGGCACTTTAGACATGGTGACTCCCAATTGTAAAGGGGGAATTTTAGTATAAAGACATATTTATGAGCTGAGAGCAGCTAATACTCGCAGAAGGTGAGGGCAGATACACTGTAATGGTAAAGGGAATAAGGATAGGCACATAAAAGTATGCTATAAGGTTGTGGCATCAGGCACTAAAAATGCTGGTCTTATTCCTGGTTAATTAATGGAATATATGAGGACCAGTAGAAAATAAGAAGGGTATGGATTCAGCTGAAAGAGTATCATAACTTGAACTAAAGTTATTATAGTGGGGACAGAGATAAATGGGCATTACTGAGATATATTTTGAAGATAAATTCCAGATGCAAGAAGTGAAAAAGAAGGAGAAATTATGGATGACTTCTGGGTTTTCTGCCTTGAGTACATTTTTGTTAGCAATTAATGATAAAATGAAAACTAGCAGTAGAAGAGCCTTCAAAAGGCAAACCAAGAACTAATTTTGAGTATGTTAAGTTTAGAAAATGGATTTATATAAGACATGAACTCAAAGGGGAAATTTAACTAGAAATATTTACAGGGATTTGTAAGCATACAGAGGGGATTTAAAGCTACTTTATTAGGTGGAATCACTTTTGGGGAAACTGAAGAGAGAGAAGCAGCCCAGGTCAGTCAGGTCAGGGGGATCTAACAAAGAAAACTCATAATATACTAAAATAGAGAAAAGGATGAAAATTATTTTTTACTACATGGTAGACATTCAAGAAGAGTTTATTCATATAGGGGATAGAAGAGTGCAAGAAAATCAGTATATTGATGCCAAAGAGGTATTGGTGTGGCATTCAAATACAGAAGGGTTGGAGACAAAATTGCTAATACCAACAAGGGCATTATCTTTTCCTTTGTGTATGAGTTAACAATACAGTATCTCTGTTACCAGAAACTGTCATACACTGATTAGCTGTGTACCATATCTTTATACTAGGAACTGAAATTGCCGCTTCTCAGTTGAGAAGAGGATAATGATGCAAGCTAACTACTCTTTAGCTTACCACACAAGTCTTTCAAGGAAGCTTTATTTGATCAGTCAAGTCACCACAGAGTCTTCCAAGGGCTTCTGTTTTTAAGACATCCCATTATCTCCATTGTTTTACACAAAAGTATATATTTTGTTATAAGTATATATAAACATACTTAAATACATAAATTATATCCAGGACTTGTACCTGAAGAATAGGTTGCATTGTTTGAGAGTAACTATTAATCTCCTGTTTTCTATTTGCTATTTAATTATTACAGTTTTATGCTTACTACATAATTCAATTATTTTAGTTCTTCTAATATTGTGATTGCAACTTCAAAAAAAGTTGGAAATAAGTCTTTTCCCCTTTAATAGCTAATAACTACATAAATTAAAGAACAGAAAATTACAAATGCTGAAAAATATATTAAACTCAGCAATACATATAAGAATATTTTAAATAATGCAATTTCAAAGAAGTTTATAAGAAAACCCTTTGATTCACATAAATATAAATCTCAAAATTATTTCCGAAGCCATTTGTTTGTTCTGTTCTCCAACTTTTACTTTGATAACTGAAAACGTAGGTAAGCTACAGCAGACTATAGAGTGGACTCTGTGTGAGTGCTTCTGTGTGTGTATGTCTGCTGCAAACAATGATTAACATTCCATTTTTCATGCTGGCCAAGGAAGCTTGAGAAAGTGTTTCATACAGGTTGGAAGAAAGCAGCAAACTCAAATCAACTCAATGAAGACCAGGCATCATGAGCCATGGAGACACTCAAGACAAAGCAGTGAGGGATTATTACCAAGCACCAACTAGCAATGCATCAGGAAAAAAACCTTGACCAAAAGAGGCAAATATTAAATACAGTTGAGTTTTTATAGGTAAGAGATTTCAAAGTGAGTCCAGAGGACATTCCAGTGATTATGCTTATGCGCAACTCAGCGGGATCTCATTGACTGCCACAGTAAACAATGCCTCAAACAACTGGACTCTTAAGAACTCTGGAGACATCTAGACACTATAAGGAGGACAGACAAGCTCAGGAAATTGTCATCATGTCAGTGAGCCTTACTCTGGAATTTATGCTCCCCAGTAAAACAGATTAGACTCATTTATAGTTTTCCTACACATGGCTCTACTGCTCCTTTTATTTAAACCTATAATTAGCATTATATTTGTTAAATAGATGTCTTAGAGACTTAAATCTTTGGTCTGTTCACGTCCCAGTGAGTCCTGAGTCTCAGCAGTGTTGCAATACCTACTCTCCAGTTCATTAGATTCACCCAGGACAACTAACAAGGAGATGATGATGGACAATGCCCATCCCAAGGAATAGATAGTGTCTGCAACTGCAAGAAAAATAGTTCCATCTATCTTCCCCATGGGACTTAGGCTCCCTCTCAATTAGAAACAGAGTAGGCATCACTATCCCAAAATCCTCAAGATTGGAGAATGAACAGTAGACTAAAGTAGATTTATTATTCTATTATAGACTCATTGTTATTCTGGCAATGAAAGAACTTTTATCATTGCTATAAAGGCAGTGGCCACCAGAGATTGTGAGGAGAGGGAGAAAGAAGAATATGTGTAACATGGGGGCATTTTGGGGACATTGGAATTGTCCTAAATGACAGTGTAATGGTGGGTACAGGCAATTATATATTTTGCCATAACCTACAAAATTGTGTGAGACAAAGTGTGAACTATAATGTAAACTATAGTCCATGGTTAGTAGCAATGTTTCAATATGTGTTCATCAATTTTAGCAAACATTCCACACGAATGAAGGTTGTTGTTAATATGGTAAAATGTGGGAGTGGGAGAGGGTGGGGCAAGGAGGAAACCCCTATATTTTTATGTGACATTTATGTAAATTAATTCTTCTTTAAAAATAAAAAAAAAAATTTAAAAAAGACAAGCAGTGAACTACTACAGACTGTTGAAGCAGTTGCCAAGCTTGTGAATGCAGGTGAAGCATAAAGAATCAGTAAGTCTCAGAAATCATTATGATAGAAGTAAGATGTCAGGGAGAGATTAAAAGGGCAGGAATGACAACTTCAGACAAAGCATCCAGGCAATAGGATAGAGCTACCACTACAGTGAAAGAACATATAATCTTATAAACTATTTTCCTTATTATCTTAGAAACTCTGCCTGAGTTCCCCATTCTTAAGAACCACGATGTCTATATCTACATAATATGGCCTTTTGAGGAATGAACTTGTTTTACTTGTAATTCTTTATTTTGAATCTTTTCTTAGCTGATGTTCTTGGCCTTTTCTCTGTTCTTCTTTCCTAATACTTAGCTCAGGTTTACTCCCTATATTCGACCCTGAAAGATACAGATTGTCTTCTACCACCTCTCACTTCTCCAGGTAAAATTTTCAAACTGTGTAGACTAGAAATGAAGTGTGTGACACAAGCATACCATCTTAATAAAGAGAGAAACTTTTAACATTCAATTTCACCTCATGTGTCTTTTATGAGGACATTTACCAAACTTGCTCAGACCAAAGTGTGGGCCAACAATATAAGCACATATTTGAAATTATAGCTAAGGGGAGACTAAGTAGGATAATACGTGACATTCTGGAAAGGAGAAATGAAAGACGCTTGCTTTTATTAAGTTTTTTTTTTTAATCCAATAATGGTTTTAAAAACTCTCATCAACTTACCCCATGCACATTTACTGAATTATTGCATTTCTGTAACATCTGTTTCCATGGATTCTAAGTAGTAAATGCTATCTACAGAATATATAAGTGCAGATTTGAGTACACAAAACATCTTTTACAAACAAGTTTTCTTTCCATTTAGGTAATAGCCTCAGACTCAGCCAGATACGCAACAATATTTTGACTGGGGGTGTATTTATGTAGGAAAACAATGCTATTTTTCTCCTGCTCAAAATATATAATGCTTTATCTTCCATTTAATTCACAAGATGCTTCATTTTTAATGAATAGTCTTCATTCTCCAATGCTTCCCCAATCTATGTGAATGATGTTTACTTCTTAGGGGAAAATACTTCTAATTCTTATATGTTTAATTTCCCCATAATCGAACAAAGCATAAGGAAAAAAAGACAGATGATACTTGGAAGTAGATAAACTTCACTTAATTTATAGAAACTCCATTTAGTTTAATGTGATAGATAAGGAACAAATTTTTGTTCACTGTCAGCTAGTTTGCCATATCTGTAATGAATTTCAGAGATGAATATATATTAGGTTCTAAGTGTTGACTCTGTAATATGTTAGGTTGCATCATTAGGGTACATTTTCTGTAGTAAATCCCTAGAAAATAGAAGTGTTGCTCTGCAGATTGGCTCCTAATAGAGAAGGAATTTTAAAAATTTATATGGCTCGCTAAATCTCATTCTAAAATGCTCTACTAAGTTTCTCTCTTTCCAAGCCATTAAAGATAATAGAAAATTTAAGCAAGAAGGCAGGCCATTCATAATTTTAAATTAAAATAAGTGTATTTACAAGAAAAATAAAATAAAATGGGATGCACAAATGCTTCAAAGACGGAGAGAGGCAGTGTACTCACCTTTCTTGAGGTACAATCTCTTTAATTTGCCTAACATCAGTTTGAGACCTCTCTAGAGGAATTTCTTCTGAAATATTAAATCATTGTTAATGTTATTGAAACATTATCCTAAATCTAAATCCTTTGAACAATTAAATGGAGAATTTATTTCCTCTTTGGTCCAAGGTGCTTTACTGAAACAGAAAAATTAATAAACTCAAAGGATTGAGTTGAGGCAAAGACTAATTCTAGAGTTGTCAAATAACACTAACTTAACTTTTTAAAATACCCAGTAGTTTTTTGTTTGTTTGTTTTTCTATTTCAGTAAATGTTTGTCTCTGGCGTAAGAAGGTACATTTACATTTTATTGTAAGAACAAATGTAGTGGCAAACATCACATGCTAACTACCTAGAACTCAGTGCTGCCAGTGCAGTGTCATGATAGAGTAATATTTATCACAAACTTATCGCCATGGATTATATTACCAAAAGATCATAGTGATGATTGGCAAAGTTCTCTTTGATAAAAGCAACATGAAGAGTTGAAATATAAGTAACAGAGCAGAGAGATCCAACACCAATGAAAAGCCAATAATCATATGCAGTGATATAAACACATGATAGGAAATTACTTGACCATCTCCTCTTCAAGAGAGCCCTTTCCTAAAATCTGGATGGACTAGTAACTGCTTCTACCAGCAGAGTAAAACAGAAATTTTTCAACATGACTTCCAAAGCTAGGTTATAATAGAATGTACAGTTTACAGTTTCTACCTTTCTTCTTTTTCTGGTTGAGAAGTTTGATTCCATAGCCTTGAGTTGCCAGTTAAGAAGTTTGATGACCTTGAGGTCACATGCTCTGAGGAAACTGAAAACTAATGTGTAGGGGCAATTTAGAGAGTGGCCATTCATAGTTTAAATGAGGCTCTAGGCTACATATATAGATAGTTTCGGGGATCTTCAAATGATAACAACATGGGTGCCATTGACCTTTGGTTTCTACGCCGTAAGACTACAGGACAGTTACACACTAGAAGCACATGTCCAGATCTTGCCCAGATCTGTTCCTCATCATTTAGGTTTTAATTTCAGTAGCTTTCCAACCCAAGCCTTATTTAAACGTAATATCAGAGACACTCCAGTTATTGCCCTATTATATCACCCTGCTTTACATTAATAGTGGTATTTATCTATTATACCTCTTAGTTTTCTCTTGTTCATTTATGTATTTATGATCTCTCTGCCCACGTTTAGGATTTAAATCCCATCAGAGAGGGGCCCTATCTTCTTAATTTACCACAACATCTACCATACATATAATAATGCCCAATGCATAGCAGATGACCAATAGGTACATGTTGAATGAATTAACATCTAAGATATTTAAACAACTTTTTAGAATTAAACACAAACCCCTAATCAACCTTCAAATATTCTGTAAAATTATGCATCCTAGGGGCCTTTTTTTGCACTAAAAATGGGATATCTAAAACAAATCCCATGCACAATGACATTGACTTTTTTTAAATTAATGAGTTTTAGCATTCAAAAGCCATAAAAAATATAAGGGATTCCCATAGTCCCATTCCCTCCGCCTCCCACACTTTTCCACATTAACAACATCCTTCATTATTGTGGTACACTGTTACAATTGATGAACCCATATTGAAGAATTGCCACTAACCATGCACTACAGTTTACACTATAGTTTATACTCTGTCCCGCACAATATACAACGGCCTATATCTGCCTCTGCAATGTGATGCAGGACAAATCCAAAGTCTGGAAAATGTCCCTATGTTACTCCTATTTTTCCCTCTCCCATCCCTCAGAACCTCTGGTGGCCACTGCTCTTCACACTTTTTATCACATGTATTATGAGATATATATATATATCCATATATATAATATACCCTAACAGTGGCCAAATATGAATATGAAAAATTATTATTTTCTGTGTAAAAACACCTTGCTTCATCTGTCTTCCTACAACAGATATACAGGACAAAATACATGATATCTATACCATTTAAATTCCTAATGATAAATCATAACATACCAAAACTTGTGGAATGCAGCAAAAGCAGTAATAAGATAGAATTTACAGTTCTAAATGCTTATATTAAAAAGAAAGATCCTAAATCGGAGACCTAACTTCACAACTGGAGGATCCAGGAAAAAGATGAACAAACTAAACCGAAAATGAGCAGAAGAGAGGCAATAAAGTTTAGAATGAAGGTCTGCAAAACAGAGAATTAACAAAAAGAGAGAGAATCAATGAAACCAAAAGCTGTTTCTTTGAAAGATCAATATACTTGATAAAGCTTTAGCCCGACCTATAAAGGAAAAAAGAAGAAAGGCTCAAATAATTAAAATAGGAAATGAGAGATCATTACTACCGACTCCACAGATATAAAAAGGATTATAGCGTATACTATGAACAACTGGAAGCTGACAATTTAGAAAACCTATATGAAATGGACATATTCCTAAAACACACAAACTATCTACACTTCATCAAGAAGAAATAGATCATTTCAAGAGACCAATTAAATGTAAAGAGAAAGAACCTATAATCAAAAACCTCCCCAATACTAAAGTCCAGGACTAAATGACTTCAATGATAAATTTTACCAAGCATTTCAAAAAGAATGAATACTTATCCCACTTAAAATATGTCAAAAATTGAAAGAGAGGGAAAATTCTAATTTATTCAATGAGGTTAACATCACTCTAATGTCAAAGCAAGATAATGATACCACAAAAAAGGAAATTACAAACCAAAATTATTTATGAATACAGATATAAAATCCTCAACAAAATGTTAGTACCTTAAATTCAATAGTGCATGAAAAGAATTATACACAATGATCAAGTGGACTTATCTCAAGTGTGTAAGAGTGGTTCAACCTAAAAAAATCAATGCAATACATAACATTAACAGAATGGATTTAAAAAACACGATTGCCTCAATTGATGAGAAAAGGCATTTGACAAAATACAACACTATTTATTGATTTAAAAAAACAAAGCAAAACATAGAAAATTAGGAACCAAAGGAAACTTCCTCAACTTGATAAAAGGCATATCATGATACATAATGGTGAAAGACTGAAACTTTCCTTCTAAAATTAGGAACAAGAAAAGGATGGCAACTGTTACCATTGTTTTTCAGCATTGCACTGGGAATTCCAGTTAGAACAATTAGGCAAGGAAAACAATTATCTTTTAAAAATCCAAATGAGAAAGGAAGAGATAAAACTTTCCTTATTTGCAGATGACATGATCCTATATATAGAAAATCCTGAGAAATCCACAACAAAGCTACTAGAGATAATAAAGTCAGCAAAGTGGCAAGATAAAATATCAACAAAGAAAAATCGGTGCTGTTTCTATACACTAGTAATGAACAATTTGAAGAGAGATAAAGGGAAAATTCATTTAAAATAGCAAATAAAAGAATCAGATATCTAGGAATAAATTAAGCCAAGGATGTAAAGGATTTATATATAGGAAACTACATTTTGATTAAAAGTAATCAGAGATTAACTAAATAAATAGAAGGATTTTTGTGTTCATGGATTGTAACTCAATATTGCTAAAATGTCAATTCTACACAAAGTGATTTACATGTTCAATATAATCCCATTCAAAATCCAACAGCCTTCTCTGCAGAAATGGAAAAGTCAATCATCAAATTTATATGGCAGGTAAGGAGTCCCAAATAGCCAAAATTATTTCTTATATTTTTAATGTAACATTTTATGTGATCTATGTATCTTTTAAAAATAAATAAAAGATATATTTAAAAATATTGGAAAACAAAGAAGAACGAAGTTGCAGGACTCTTATTTCCTGATTGTAAAACTTATTACAAACCTTCAGTAATAAAAATATTATGGTACCTGCCCAAGGACAAACATACCTATGGAATCGAATCAAGACTTAAGAAATAAACCCTCACTTATTGGATAACTGATTTTTGATAAAGATGCCAAGTCCAATCAATAGAGAAAGAGTAGTCTATTCAACAAATGGTGCTGGGAAAACTGAATATCCATGTGCAAACAAATGAAGGTGGACT
The DNA here is from genome assembly GCF_030445035.2 of Dasypus novemcinctus. Lineage (NCBI taxonomy): Eukaryota > Metazoa > Chordata > Mammalia > Cingulata > Dasypodidae > Dasypus > Dasypus novemcinctus. The sequence continues at coordinate 143,499,090 of NC_080676.1, forward strand.
CCTACTACAAAGCACATGTAAAAACTAACTCAAACTGTAAATATAGGAACCAAATATATAGGAACCAAATATATAAAACTCCTAGAAGAAAATGTAAGAACCTCATTTTAGGCAATGATTTCTTAGACTTAACACTCAAACAATGAGAAGCAAAAAAAAAAAAAAAAAAAAAGATAAATGAGGCTTCATCAAAATGTAAAAAGAGTAGTGAATTAAAGGACTTCTTCAAGAAAGTAATAACATGATCTACATAATGGGAGAAAATATTTGTAAATCAAATATCTGATAAGGGTTTTATATCCAGAATATAAAAAGAAATCTTGCAACTCAACAACAAAGAGACAAACAACCCATTCAAAAAATGGGCAAAAACCTTAAATCGGCATTTCTCCAATGAAGATATACAAATGGCAAATAAGTACATGAAAATGTTTTCAATATTATTAGCTGTTTGGGAAAGGCAAATCAAAATCACAAATAAATATTATTTCATGCCCAATTAAAGGACTACTGATAAAAATGGAAAATACAAAGGGTTGGAGAAGATGTGGAGAAATAAAATTACTCATTCCTCCTTAGTGGAAAGGAAAAATGATGGTGCAGTCACTGTGGAAAACAATATGCTGGCAATCTCACTTTTAGATATACACCAAAAAGAACTGAAAGCAGGGACTTAAACAGATATTTGCATGCTGATGTTCATAGCAGCATTAATCAAAATTGCCAAATGATAGAAATAATCCAAGTATCCACCAGGTGATGAATGGATAAACAAAACAGATTTAAGAAACATAAAATGGAATACTAATCAGAAGTAGAAAAGATGTGTACAATAGCACAGATGGATCCTTATGACATCTTTTGATTAAAATAAGCCAGACAAAAAAGGAAAAATATTTTATGATCTCACTGTATTGAACTAATTAGAACTAGCAAATTCAGAGTCAGAAACTAGAATATAGGTTACCAGGGGCCAGAGTAAAGGTAGGGTATGGGGAGTTAGTGCTTAATTGATTCAGACTTTCTGTTAGGGTTGATGGAGATTTGATAATGGATGGTGGTGATGTTAGCACAACATTGTGAATGTAGTTGATACTACTGATTATATTTGAATATGGTTGGAAGGGGAAATTTGGGGTTATACACACATGATTTGAATAATAGTTTTAAAAAGCAACATAAAACAGTACAACACAAACAAAACATCCTAATGTAAACCATTAATGATAATTAGTAATATAATTATAATAATATTATTTCATCAGTTGTAACAAAGGTACTACACTTATGCAAAGTGTTAATAATAAGGAAAACTGTGTAGGGAAGTGTATTAGTCAGGGTTCTCTAGGGACACAGAATCAACAGGAGGTATCTGTAAATAGTATGATATTTTATAAGAGTCTCTCATGTGAACATGGGGATGCACAAGTCCAGGTTCCACAGGTAGGATGCAAACCAGAGGCTCTGATGAAAGTCCAATGAAAGTCCTTGATGAATTTCCAGGAGACATTGGCTGTCCAAAGATGAGCTTGATACAGAATAGATATCATTTGATAGGCTAGTAATTTAATAATTTTTCTCATCAAACAAGCAAACAAAAAAAAATTACTAAAATTCTTTTGCAAAATAACACACGTAAGTATTCATGGTATTTCCAAGTTCAAACTTTTACTCCATTTTTTTCCAAATAACAATTCAGTAGGAATATTTTATATGAGCAAATTCTCTTCTCTAAAAGCAAATGATTTCTATGTACTATCACATTCAAATGAGCACTTATTAACCTCATTTTATGAAAATTACTCTGTCACTTAAATAAATTTTAAGTACCTCAACAGAAAATTAGTTTGCTTATCCCTGTCATTAAAGGTTAGGAGTGTAAAATTATACCTAACAAAATAAAGTGGTAAGAAATGTCTTCTTCCTGGGGCGGACGGATGTTCTCAAACAGAGGAAAGGGTTTCTCTTGAGAGCATAAGTAACTCCCAATGGAGGAGGACAGGCTAGAGTGTCAAGACCTCAACATTGTTGTTAATATCTATGAATCTTATCCTTCCAGCAGTGAAGCTTAGTTGTCATTGTGGACCCTGAGGGGAGGAGGAGAGAGGAATAGAATAGATGGAAATGGGGGAAACTGGGGGGCAATGAAGTGTTCCATAAGATCGTGCAACAATGGATATAAGCCATGCTAAATTTCCCCCAAAATTTATAGAAGTGTATAATCTAAAAAGTAAACTATAATGTAAACCATGATGCAACCAAAAACTTAGAAAAGTATATGGTCTAAAATATAAGCCATAATGTAAGCCATAATGGAACCATAGTTGGTAATTATGTTTCAATATCTGTACATCAGCTGTAGCAAGTATAGCATCCACATGTAAGAAGATCATTGCTAGGGAAGTGGGAAAAGGGTTTGATGTTGGGTATATGGGAGTCTGCTCTATTGTATATGTGACTTTACTGTGATCTAAAACTTTTTAGAAGACTAAATTAAAAATTTTAAAAAAAGGATGTAGATACTGAGGAAGGAGTAGAGGAGATTGCCTTGCCATTGTACATGCAGGGCAACACCTATTAGTGTGATGAAAGGCAAAACGTGAAAAACAAAGTTTTATATTTTTCTTTTAATACCCCAATTTATTTTTTACTTTATTTTAGTTTTTCTTATTATGTATTCTATTTCTAATCTTTAAACCTGTCAATACGACTTCATTTTCTTACTAATTGAATTTGGCAATATATTAGGCTTCATTTTTTAAGAAGTTTTGGATCACAGAGATGTTCAACTATGGCAGGGGAGGAGCACTTGTGTGGGGTGTAATTGATGGGGGATGAATGGGTGGGAGGGAGTTCTCCAGGGTATGCTTATGTGGTATATAGATATGTTTGAATGTTCATTAGGTATTATCATAGTGGATAGAGTTACACATGAAAACTGAAAGAGTGCTGAGTTCCCATCCTGGGGAGCTCAGTCACATTCCCCAAGGGAATAGCAACAATCCCCCAAATGCAAGGACAAAAACCAGTGAAGGAAGATAGTCCAATGATGGGTCCTTGATACTGATGACTGCTTATGAGCCTGTGTACTTGAAATTTGAACTAGGCCTAGAGCTGCAGGGTGCCTAAGAGTTACCCCTGAGAGCCTCCATGTTGCTCAGATGTGGACACTCTCTAAGCCAAATGCATCATGTAAATGCATTACCTTCCCCCCAGTGTGGGACTTGACTCCTGGGGATGAGCCTCCCTGGTGCCAAGGAATTACTACCATCACCAGCTGGTGATGCAACTAGAAAAAGACCTTGAATAAAAGGGGGAAATGGTAAAGATAAATGAGTTTATATGGCTAAGAGACTTCAAAATGAATTGGGAGTTTATCAGAGGGGTCGCACTTATGCACCTCTTAGCAGGATCCCGGAGACAGCCAAAGTAGATACAATCCCAGGTACTGGTGCTCCTAAGGGCTACAGAGACACACAGGTTCTATGGTCATGACAGATGGCTCTGGAGTTCATTGCCTTTCCATGGGCCCTACTTTGGAATTTGTGCTCCTGATTTGATGGAGTTGGACTCAGATGTGATCTCTCTACACATGTCTCTTCTGTCACTTTTACTGAGCCTATGTTTGGCACTGGGGTTTGTGTGTGCTCAGGAGACTTGAATCTCTGGACTGTCATGTTCCAGCTGGGCCCTGAGCCTCAGAAGAGTTGCAGCAACTGCTCTCCAATTCACTGGGCTTACCTCGGTCAGCTGACAGGGAGGTGAGAATGGGCAAACACAACAACAGGGAACTGAGAGTGTCTACAACTGCAAGCAGGAGAATCACATCCATCAGCCATGTGAGATCTAAGCCCCTTCTTAATTTAGAGGTGGAATGGACATCACCATCCCAGGGTGCACAGGATGGAGGACTATAATATGGATTGAAGTGGACTTGCTGGTATTCTACTATAGAACTTTTGTGACTCTAGCAATGGAAGAAATTGTATCATTGATGTGGAGATGGAGGCCATGGGAATTTCTGAGGGCAGGGAGAGGGAGGAAAAAGTGTGAGATGGGGCATTTTTGGGACTTGGAGTTTCCTGAATGATATTGCAGGGACAGATGCAAGACATTGCATATCCTGCCATAACCCAGTGGATGAACTGGGGGAGAGTGTGAACTACAATGTAAGCTATGGTCCATGTGGTGTGGCAGTGCTCCAAGTGTGTTCACCAAATGCAATGAATGTGCCTTACTGATGAAAGGGGATGTTGATATGAGAAGAGTGGGGATAGGGTGGGGAACAGGGTATATGAGAAACTCTTATGTTTTTGAAAGTAATATTTTATTTGATCTATTGATCTTTAAAAATAAGAGACAATTTTTTAAAAAGCTTTATGGTTTAATTTCACATTTGAGTCTTAATGAATCTTGAACTAATTTTCACATTTGCTGTGAGACAAGGGTCAAGGTCCATTGTTTTTCCATATGGATGTCTAGTTATTCCATTATTATTTGTTAAAAAAGACTTTTCTTTCCCCATTGTTATTTTTGTCAAAATTCAAATGACTATAAAATATAGGTCTGTAATGGATTTTCTATTCTGTTCCATTGATATATATTTGTCACTTTACTAGGCATTGATTGAGATCCTTTTTCTTTTGTATATGAATATCCAAATCTTGAAGCACCATTTGTTGAAAAGACTATCTTTTCCCCACATTTCTCAGAAACCAATTAAATGTGTCCCTGCATGCTCTGTTCTGATCCATTGATTTGTATGTGTATCCTTTCATCAGTTCCATGCTGTCTTGACTATTGAAGCTTTGTAGTGAGTTTTAAAATTGGGTAGTTTAAGTATTTCAATTTTTTAAAGATTGCTTTGGATATTCAGGTTTTTGCAGTTCCATTTAAATTTTAGAGTAAGCATCAATTTCAACAATCCCTGCTGATATTTTGATTGGGATTGTTTTATTTCTATAGGTCAGTTTGGGGGGGAATTGACATCTTGATAATATCAAGTTTTCCAATATGGAAACATAGTATATTTCTTCATTTATTTGTCATCTTTAATTTTTCTCAATTTTAAACTCATTACTAAGTTTTTTATGCATTTTGATGTATTTATTAAAGGAGATTTTTAACATTTCATATTCCAATTGTAAAAATGCAATTGACTTTTATTTCCTTTTATTCTGATATCTTGCTAAATTCACTTTCTGATTTTTTATGTAAACAATCATGTCATCTACTAATAAAGACATTTTTATGTAAAACAAAAAAATCTTCTTCTGCTCCCCATCTTTGTATTCCCATTTTTTCCCCAAGAAAGACATAGTTTATTCAACTCCACTCATTAGGAATGACAACCAAAAATGAGAGAGAGAGAGAAAAAGCAGCTGAGAGCAACAATCCAAAAAGACTTCTTCCACAGAAAGCTTACAATACCTTAATTACAATGTACAAAAATCAGCTATAAATAATTCTGTTTCATGTAATAACCAGTCCCAGAGAATATTAATTCATTTACTTCTCTCAGCAGCCTTTAAAAAGAAAATTATTTTTTGACCAATGTGGGCATTTCAAGATCTTAATACTTTCAAATCTAGCTCACAAATAATGCTTTGTTTATATATATGTGAAAAATTGGTAAAATAAATTTGTTAATAATATTAAAGTAAGTTTAAAATTCAAAATATTTTCTGTCATTATATTTAAAATTTCCTAGATTTTTTAAATGTTATATTCCAAAAATATGAGGTCTCCATGTACTCCCCATCCCCCTCATCCCACTCCTCCCACATCAACAACCTCCCTCATCATCACAGGACATTCATTGCATTTGGTGAATACATGCTGGAGCACCACTGCACCACATGGATAATGTTCCATACCATAGTTCACACTCTCCCCCAGTCCACCCAGTGGGTCATGGCAGGACATTCAATGTCCAGCATCTGTTCTCATAGTATCACCCAGGACAACTCCAAGTCGTGAAAATGCTCCCACATCATATCTCTTCCTCCCTTTCCCTAACCTCAGCAGCCACCGTGGCCACTTTCTCCACATCAATGCCACAATTTCTTCCATTTCTTATTACAATTGTTCCATAGTAGAATATCAGCAAGTCCACTCCAATCCATACTCTATTCCTCCATCCTGTGGACCCTGGGATGGTTATATCCACTCCACCTCTATATCAAGAGGGGTCTTGGATTCCACATGGATGATGGATGCAATTCTCCTGCTTGCAGCTGTAGTCACCCTTGGCTCCCTGGTGTGGTGGTTGACCCTCTTCACCTCCCTGTTAGCTGGTCAGGGCAAGTCCAATAAACCAGAGGGTAGGAGTTGCAAATCTGTTGAGGCTCAGGGCCTGGCACATGGACAGTCCAGAGATTCAGGTCTCCTGAGTATACACCAACCCCAGTACTAACCACACATCTGGTAAAAGTACAGAAGAGGCATGTGTAGAAAGGTAACATCTGAGTTCAACTCCATCACCCTCAGAAACACAAACTCCAAAGTAGGGCCAATTGGCATGGCACTGAACTCCAGAGCAGTCTGCCATGACCATAGGACCTGTAGGTCTCTGTAGCCCTCAGGAGAACCAGTACCTGGGCTTGTATCTACTTTGGCTTTCTTTGAGATCCTGCTGAAGTGTGCATAAGCATTATCCCTCTGATGACCTCCTGACTCTTTTTTGGAGACTCATAGCCATATAAATTCATTTGTCCTTTCCATTTCTCCCTTTTATTCAAGGTCAAAAAGCAGTTTTTAACACCTAATATTCCCTGGAATACCCAACAATAACTTTCCATTTCCTCCTTTTATTCAAGGTCAAAAGGCAGTTTTTAACATCTAATATTCCTGGGAATACCCAACAATCTTTTTTTTTTAAATAAGCAGTGAAATGCATATTTTTCCTAAAATTTTATACATTTCCTAACTTGAGCAACTAGCATGAGGTGCATATGTAAAATTATATGTCAAACAGTATTTACTGAGAAGCAAATTCCTGCTCACATCTGTGCTAGTTAGTGGGTTTATGAGATCACTCTTCTCACAGCCACAAAACGAACAAGTCTCCTCTCATTGATAATATAGTTTAGTATATATGGATGTATAATATATGATCATGGTGAGTGAGCAGTGTTCACCTGTAGCTGTCAAAGGTCTATGCCTCATGGAAGTGCAATGTCTGTATCTTTCCAGCTTCAGAAACTGTGTGCAGGTAGATCCCTAGGCTTATTTTCATTCTCCTTAACCCTACCTGCATCTCCTGGTTTAATTACCTTTGACTTCTTTGTCATGTCTTAGCTCAATAGGCACATTCTTAGGTGATCTTCCCATAACTCCACAGATGATATAAAAACATAATACTAAGTATTTCCTTTCAATCCCTTATCACATTTATTAGTAAAAATTTATCTGTCAAAAAATATGTTAAGGAATAATTATTGAAGTGCTATCAACATTTTTCAAGAATTATGACAACTAGCATTTAGTGAGTAACTACAAAAATAATGCTTTAAATATATCATCTCTTTTAATCCTCACAGAGACATGCACAACTAGGCTTATAAGTGATGAAGTTAGAGTTTGAAATAAGACAGTGTGAGTTCAGAAATCACAATACTATAGTGCTGACAAACTTCCATCTTTATTTTCTTTGCAAAGAAACTTGGACTTGGAAAGAAAATGACTGGAAAAATTGTTGACAACGGTCTGGGTAAGAGGTAAGTGCATAGACCTTTCTCAATGGACAAAAAAAATTTGAAAATATTTGTGTCCCACATGAATGCTCACCAGAGGATGACTTCAGCGGAGGAAGATTTTAATAATCAAGTGGATAAAATGACCTGTTCTGTGGCTAATATTCAGCCCTTTTCCCTAGCTACTTCTGTCATTGCCCAATGGACTCAAGAACAAAGTGGCCATGGAGGTAGGGATGGAGGTTATGGAGGTTATGTATGGGTTTAGCAACATGGACTTCCCCTCACCAAGGCTGACTTGGTGACAGCCACTGCTGAGTGCCTGATCTGCCATCAGCAGAGACCCACACTCAGTCCCCTTTATGGCACCATTCCTCAAGTTGACCAGCCTACCTGTTGGCAGGTTGACTACATTGTACCACTTCTACCACAGAAGGGGCAGTGATTTGTTTTAACTGGAATAGACCCGTACTCCAGATGTGGGTTTGCATTGCCTGCACTCAATGCTTCTTCCAAAACTACCATCTGTGGACTTATCAAATGTCTATCTACTGCCATGGCATTCCACACAGCATTGCTTCTGATCAAGGAACCCGTTTCACAGCAAATGATGTGTGGGAATGAGCACATGCCCATGGAATTCACTGGTCTTACCATGTCCCCCATCACCCTGAAGCAGCTAGATTAATAGGATGTTGGAAGGACCTTTTGAAGACTCAAGTATGGTACCAACTAGGTAGCAACAACCTTGTAGGACTGGAGCAATGTTCTCCAGGAGGTTGCATATGCTCCAAATCAGCATCCACTCTATTGTGCTGTTTTCCCCATAACCAGGAATCATGGGTCCAGGAATTAAGGGGTGAAATGGAAGTGGCACCACTCACTATTACCCCTAGTAGCCCAGTAGGAAAATTTTTGCATCCTGTCCCTGCAACCTTAAGCTCTGCTTGTCTACAGGTTTTAGTCCCAAAAGGATGAGGGCTGTCACCAGGGAACAGAATTATTCCATTGAACTGGAAGTTAAGACTGCCACCTGGCCACTTTGGGCTCCTCTTACTTCTAAATCAACAGACAAAGAAGGGAATTCCTGCTCTGGCTGGGGTAATTGATCTTGACTATCAAGGGGAAAAAGGATGCATCTATATAATGGGGGTAGAGAAGAGTTTGCCTGGAATACAGGAGATCCTCTAAGGTATCTCCTAGTTCTGCCATGCCCTGTGATTAAAGTCAATAGGAAAATGCAACAACCCAATCCAAGAAGGACTGACAATGGTCCAGAATCTTCAGGAATGAAAGTTTGGGTCACCCCACCAGACGGAACCACGGCCAGCTGAAGTGCTTGCTGAGGGTAATGGAAACATGGAATGGGTAGTGGAAGAAGGTAATGATAAATATGAACTTCGACCATGTGACCAGTTACAGAAATGAGAATTGCAATAGTCATGAATCTTTCTTCCTTGTTTAGTTATGAGTTATGACTGTATATGTACACAAAATGAATTTCTTTGTTTTCTTTCCCTACCTTTTCTCCTATCATATGACAAGTTGTATTAGTTTCATGTCATAATATTTAAGGATGGCAATTTTAAGAGTAAATATTACCCAAGGACTTGCACCCTACTCTGTAAGGAATTAATGTGTTTCTGGTTGCACATAGGAAAGTTAAACATTGTTAGGTGGAAATGTATATATATGCATGTCTGTTATTGTTTATATTTTAAGGTTAAATATGGTTTAAGGTAATGTGTATGGATGTTGAGTTGACAAGGGGTGGACTGTGATGGTTAGGCTAATGTGTCGTTAAGACCAGGTAATTGTGTCCAGTTGTTTGGTCAAACAAGCACTAGGCTAATTGTAATACAAGGACGTTTATGGATTTTAGTCACCAGTGACTTTCCTTCATAGATGGCTGATTCCATCTACATCAATCAGAGAGATTGCCATCAGCAATGAGTGATGCTTTATCCAATCAGCTGAATGCCTTAAAAGGGGAAGGGATTTCCACATTCAGAGAGAATTTCTCAGCTTGTCTTTGGACAGCCAAGGTTTCCTAGAAACTCATCAAGGACCTTCAGGGGTCTTTCTTTGGAGCCCTGGTTTGCAGCCTCCCTGCAAATCCTAAACTTGTGCATCTTGACAGTCATGTGAGAGACTGTTCATTCTGTTTCCCTAGAGAATGCTGCCTAAAACACATAGTAATAGATTTCCTTTTCTGTCCAAATGCTCTTCTCTAACAGAATAATTGGCAAGGGGAATGGATTGATTAGAACTACATATTCATGTTTATTCAAGAATGGAAAAGTTGGATCCCCTTCCTTAAGCAAAATAAGGTCAAAGTGGACAAAATTAGTATTCCGCCCAATGCAAAATAGGAAAGGAATGTTTTTTGGGAAGGGAAACCTAAAGAGTCTCCTAAGATATAACATAGAGAGAGAATATAGTATATTCTTTGAAAATATATGAAGATATATGATAGTCAGAATTTTGTTTTATATCTTCAAGTATAAATCAGTTATTGAGTTCAAATAATGCTCAAATGAAAGTAAAATATAACTTTTTCATCAGCAAATATTAAGCTGACTGAATGCACTAGGCACTGTCTAGACATGAGCTTCTTTTGAGACAGGGAAATAAGACCCAGACCCTGCCATCATGCAACTTAGTTCAGTGGCAGTCAGCCATATATTAATTAGGTGCACTTAGGGTCTCTTACAAAATATACATGAATGAATCAAAGAATGAATTTTGGAGGAGACATTGCTTGAAGGGCGATGAGGGAGAAGATTTTAATAATGAAATTAAAATGTATTCTGTATAGTAGAAAAAATGTTCCCATAATCTGAATATACAAAAGAATAAAATTGTATCAAGCAATAAGACAAACTAATGTTCTGATATTTTATCCACAGATATTAGATTCATCTTTGGAATTGCATTTAGCACATTTTTGGCCCTGTATTTAATTGAGGCAATTAGAAAATATGTGACAAAATTGCTGTAATGTGACTATCTAAATAAACAAAGGACAAAATTAGAATTTGGGGGCAAAACCCTGATACATTTGAATCTTCTTTTCAAGCTAAACTGGTTTCTTTAAATAGAGTTCATCTTAAAATTTAATTATAAACAGATTTAATTTTTTCTCTTTTTTTAAATGTTACATTCAAATAATATGAGGTCCTCATATTTCCCCCAGTCCTCTTACCCCACTCCTCTCAATAGCTCTTATATCTAAAAGCACTTGAAGCTGAAGCTCTTTCACATATCTACCCCTTTTAAGAGACATCAGATTCGGCAGGAGACAAAACCAAATGATAAAGCAATATAAACAAACAGAATTGCAAATACTGTGTATATTTTTCCAAAATCTCTCATACATTTGGTTTCAGATATCCTGCACCTTGCATTGTGTTAAAAATTAAATGTCTACAAATACTCAAGGATGAATGTTGTAACTCTAGATAAAACATTCAATGTTGGTGCTAATGTTTTTCTGGAAGCCAGAATTATGGCATTAATCAATTAATTAATTAATTAATTAATTAATTACTGAGCTTCCAGAATTACTGGTTCTTTTCAAATATCATACAATGAATCCTGTATTAGTTTGCCGAAGGACTGCTGATGCAAGGTACCAGAAATGAGTTGGCTTTTATAAAGGGTTTTATTTGGGGTAAAAGCTTAGAGTTCCAAGGCTGTGAAAAGTCCACCTGAAGGCACCATGAGAGCTGCTTTCTCACCAAGTCAGCTGCCACATGTTGGAGGAAGATGGTGGGCGATCTATACCATCAGCAGCTCAGATGAGGGCAAGCAGGCATAGGGCTTCTCTCTAACCCAGGCTCTTCTCTCAAACTCAGCTGCTCTACTTTCTTCCCAATTTCAGCTACAAGCTATCAGGCAAGTGGCTCATCTCCCCCTGGGACTTCAGCTACTTGTCTCTCTCCTTTCTGTCACATGGCAGGATCAAAAATGGCAGAGCTCCCTTTTCTGATGTGTCTCTATTTTATCGGATGCAGTAATTGGGTAGAGATTCAACCTGAGTCCCACGTCACTCAGATAGTCCAATTGAGAAAAGCTCCCATATCCACAGGAACGGATCAACCCACAAACATAATCTTTCTATATTTGGGATCCATAAAATAATTTAAAACTGCCATTTATGCTATAATTTTTTTTCAGTTTGTGTGAATGTCAAAAAGTAAGAATGAAAAGTGGGAGTGTCAAAAACAAGTGAGCTTAAGCATCCCTCATAATAATCATAATCTATTAACTTGATATATAATGGCTTTATTATTCACATATATCTGAGAAAGTTCCTGTTGTAGATTGAATCATTTTCCCCACAAAGACATTTTTGAATCATCACCTCTTGTCGAGTAATACTGAGCCCACTTGTAAACAGGAACTTGGAAGCTGATATTAGTTAGGGTTGGGCTTTAATCCAACATGACTGCAGTCCTCCTAAGGAGAGGAAATTTGGACAGAAGGAGAAAGACAGGGAGAAGTGGCTTTACGATAGAGGCAGGGATTGAGTTGTGGATTAGTAGCAAACCACCAGAATGATACAGGCTTCAAAACAATGCTGTGGACACCTTAATTTTGGACTTTTAGCCTCCCAAACTGTGAGACAATAAATTCTTGTTTAAAACAATCAGTATGTGGAATTTGCTGCAGGCCTGGCAAACAAAGACAGTCCCTAAGCCTCAAGAAAGCATCACATTTTTTAAGTACCATCTTATTCTACAATCCTTCACTGCCTGGATCATCTAACTCCACTTGTATATTATAAGTGCATTCCTCAGGAAAGGCCAAAAGAACGAGTCACAGTCTACTTATCTTTTTGCACCCCTTCTAATTCTGTTCTATCAAAAGGATGTAGAGTCTCAATTTTATGAGCAGAAACATAATAATTTCAGTTTTGAAATAATTGGAAATACTGGTGCAACTAGTGGGGCAACCTCTGGAAGCATTTCCCTGTGACTCAAAGAGGTTCAATAGAATACTGGAATGCAAAGTGCTTTTTAATAACACACCAGTGTTCCTGACGTTTCCATTAGTTTTCAATTAATGTGATGTGATTTCAAGTTGCAATTATTTTAATGTGTATGGCTAAGGGAATGCTAATTGTGATCAGTTCTGTTTTTCTCTGCTCTTTAGTCAAAGGCAAAATGTGGCAATGAAAGTAGTAATACATTTGAGTTGTGGGATTTGAGTGTTGATTCAATAATCAAATGGAAATTAAATTTGAAAAAGGCACATGCTTTGATATCTGGTCTATAATGATTGGAATTGTTTTCATCCAGTGCATAATAATAAAATTTCATTCCAACCAAATTTTTGAAGTTTCTCTTATGATAACATCAGTAAACATAGAACTGTTTTTACTAATAAATGTATAGCTATGGTTCCTTGTAATTTTTCAATGACACATTTTTTAAATGTCAAGTTTAAATCCTGAATATTTTAATATTGTTGCAATAATAGCATGTCTCACTACATGCAAAATACATTGTACTTAATTGTACAAATTATGATCTAAGAACCTATGACTATTCAAGGGATTCTTTTGCCTTATTATTCCTTAAGGTAGAGACTATGTATTGCCAACCTCTGCTCTTGCAAATTCCATCTTTTGGAATGCTTTGTCTAATACCTTATGTCCTTAATCAAAATTGAAACTAAAATAGCTCCCTTTTTATATCTCATTGCAATATATTATTGTTTTTAAAATAGAACATTCACCAAAATTTCCATTATTCCAGATATCACCCAATTACAAATATTCATAAGTGCCATATTCTCTGATCATAATGCGAAATGACTACAAGTCAAAAGAAAAGAATCATTAAAATTATCAATAAACATGAAGATTAAAAGGAAAACCAGGGGTAGTGGATGTGGCTTATGTGGATGAGCACCTGCTTCCCAAATGGGAGGTCCAGTGTTTAGTCCCTGGCAACTCCTAAAAACAAAGCAAAAAAAAAAAAAAAAAAAAGACAAGCAAACAAATTAAAAAAATAAACAACTCAGGGGAGCCAATGTAGCTCAGTAGTTGAGCACTGATTCCCTATATACGAGGTCCAGGGTTCAATCCCTGGCCCCAATACCTCAAAACAAAACAAAACAAAATAAAAAAATGAAAAACCAGGTAATCCCCATTTGGCTAAAATTGATATAATTTAAAATATTTTAATTAGGATTAAAAAAAAGGTCTATGCAAGGCACTCAAAACTCTATTCAGGGAATAATATATTGCCTTATTAGAACTTATCAGAAACAAGATAAATTAAAATAAATGAGCTAAATATTAAATTTAGGAAGCTAGGACATAAACAGCACAACTAAATCAAGGAGCTAAAAAAGAGAAAATAAGAGATGAGAAGAACAGAAAAGGGAATGAACCAAACCAAAACAGAACAAAATTATATTTGGTCAGTAAAACCAAAAGCTAACTAATCATGAAAGAAAATAGCCAGTTCAAATACTAACCTCAAAAATGTAAAAAAGAAAAATGGAGAAGGAGAGGAACTTCTTAAACATTTAAAATAATGTGCAAAATTGTACCAACATGTTCCTCATCTTAAATCAGAGCTAGCATTCCCAAATGTCTTCAAGGATCATTTACATTATATATATAAAGAGAAATGGGTGTCAGTGTAAAATGGGATAACTGAGAGTCTAGGAAAGAGAAGGGACTTGCCCTAATTAAACCCATTCAAATTCAAATTGTTTTAAGAGACTGGGCAGCAAAATCAAAGTAAATCTAGAGAGTAAAATATTCCATGGCACCATTATATTACCTCTGGCCCTTCCTAGATAAAATGTGTAATTATGTAGGAAAATGCAAATTACCAAAATCTGTTAAAGAAAAAATGTTTTAAAACAATGACCTATACCCCTAAAATCATCAAAAGTGTTATCAACAATCTCTAGAGGAAAAATACAGAATTAAGGAATATATAATTTTTGTCTTAATAAATAATTCAGGATGAATGAAAAATATGAGTGCATCACAATTTATTTAAGGAGGCTAAAATAACATATCAAAATAAAAAAGGCCAGCTTAAAAAAATGAAAATGAGGGAATCTCGCACCCTTAAATGAACATTTTCAAATCAAATTTAACATGTTAAAAATGTTAATATTCTATTGGGGTTTATCAAAGAATAAAATTCTTGTTCCATTTTAGAAAACCTATTTTCTAACTCAGTACATTAATAAATTCAGTGAGAAGGGCTACATGAGCTAATGGAAGGAAGTGTTAAACAAATGAAATTTGATGCACATTCAGGATAAAAATTACTTAAGAATTAGAAATGCAAAAACAAAAAACAAAATTCCTTTTCTTCTTAAGCCTGGAAAATTATTTTAATAAACTCCCTACATTAAGCATAATAAACAATTTTGAAATATGCTAAGCATTTCTATGAAAGAGATAAACATCAGAGCTCACCATCACATCAACTATTTATCTTGTTCTGATCTTAACCAAGACAATATGTGGAGGCAATAAGTTATATGCATAAATATCAGAGAAAGGAAAGGAAAAATATCCAAATAAATCCTAATTTTAAGGTACGTTTTCAAACTATAAATAGACTTAATAGAGAATTCAGCGAGATGACCAAATGAAAGATCACTTTACAAAAATAATTGCCTTAGTATCTAACAGAAATAACCTATTAGAAAAAGTAATTTAAAATTATTTAATTCATGTCATCAAAATCAATAAGTACCTATGAAAACACCAGTGAAGATATGCAAACATTCTTTTTAAGGACATAATAAATATCTAACAATTATTTTGAGGGAGATGGACATCATATTATGCTTTTCAGAAAAGAACTTACAAACCAACCATTGGGAGTACTATCAGAAGCCCTCAGCTCTCAGCCACTTCAGCAATTGCCTCAGTCGTGGTAAACTGTCTTGTCCAAAGTCATACCTTTACATGGTGTCCCACATCCAAGTTCTGATACAGGCAGTGGTGTAAAACTTCCAACACTTTGGACTAATACATGATGAACATCAGCAGTGTATTGCTAGTATACTTTGCTAGTGTCATAGAGTTTGAGTGACAGTGTGACTTCTCTTTCCCTTCTATCTTTGCAAATCCCAAGGGTACTAGCTAATAAATATTGTGTATGTTCAATATTATCTGGCTCTTCTTTCTGGATAATCTAGCTGGCAACATTCTGTGCAAGGAGAGATCTGGTAAAATAAGCATTAAGATGATATTTTAGAGTTGAAACACTTGATGTTTTCCTGGCAATAAAGCACATCACTGCTAGTAAGTAGAGCACAGATAGTCCCTGGCATACTGTGAATTTTCAATTGTTCTAGTGGTGATATGAGTTGGTGCTGGTGCAAAGAAATGAACTACTCAGGGAATGTATTTGGTCATTGAGAGATTTGGGTGATAAGGTGTGGACAGTAATTATAAAGATGATGACATTGGATGGCTATTGATAATCCCTAGTGACTGCTCTGGGATAGTCTGAGTACACAGGGGACTTGTTAGAAATGCAAATAACCAGGCCTCACCCCAGACACACTGAATAAAAAACCATGCAAGAGGGGACCAGCAATCTGTGTTTCTAAAGGCCTTCCTGGTGCTGCTGCTGCTGCTAATGTACTGCTGTAGAAGGCAATTAACAGGCAGTTGAATGCCAAGCGTGAAAGCAGAAGTAGCCTAATGGTTGTCTATCTTCTCTTGCAGCAGGAGAGCAGAAAAAGCAAAAGACAAGGCCCAGAAATTATTGGCAGAGTACCAACAGTTTAAATTCCCAGTCAAAGCAGGTCTGGTATTACAAAGCCTGAATTTGATTTAGAATAAGAGCATTTCAGTTGATAACCATGAAAATATGGGATGCTTAGATTGCGTCCAACCCTCTGAGCCTTCAGAAGTGGTGAATTTCTACAAGGAGCTAGTTCCTCCCCTGTCGTGCTCATGAGACAAGGCCAGGATCTGACAGATATACCAATGAACAAAGGGCCTTTTTAAGTTCTGGATAATTTATTATTTACATATGCAGCAAAAGAATGATTCCCTAAAGGTGTTGGCTCCCTAAGCCATTGTGCAGGGCAACACTACAGAAAAAAAAAAAAGGACAGGATGATTACAACATGAATGTCAGGTCATCATTTTGTTAAGCTGCCTATTTTAGACTACAGCAAGGTAGTTTTACAGTTTTATAGTCTGGAGCTACAGATTCAATGCAATCTCAATCAAAACTCCAACAATCTTTGCAGAAATGGAAAAGCCAATAATTAAATATAGAGGGAAGGGTAAGGGCCCTCAAATAGCCAAAAACATACTGAAAAAAAAGAATGTACTGGGAGGACTCACACTTATGATTTTAAAACTTATTACAAAGCCACAGTAATCAAAATGACATGATACTGGAACAAGAAAAACTTATAGACCAATGAAATCACATTGGGAGCTCAGAAATAGACCCTCATATTTATGGTGCAAAAACCATAAATTTTTGCATAATAAGGGTGCAAAAACCACTTAATCTGAAAAGAGTTGTCTTTCAAAAAATCGTGCTGGGAAATCTGGATCCCTATTTGCAAAGAATAATAGTGAATCCCTACCTTAAACCATCTACAATCAAGACTCAAAATGTATCAAAAGACTAAATATAAAAGTCAGAAATATCAACTTCCTAAAACACAGGGAAGCATCTTTAGGAACTTTTGTTAGGAAATGGTTTATTAGATTTTACACTGAAATCACAAGCAACAAAATTTTAAAAACAGATAAATTGTACCTCACCAAAATTAAAACATTTTGTATCTCAAAGGACTTTATCATGAAATGGCAACCTACACAATTGGAGAAAATATTTTTGGAAATCACATATCCCATAAGGGTTTCATATAAAGAAATCTTTAAATTCAACAACAAAAAGACAAAAAATTATAAATAGGTAAATGACTTCAGATATTTCTCGAAAAATATGTATATATAAATAGCTAAAAATCACATTAATAGATATTCAACATCATTAGCCAATATTGAGATGCAAATTAAAACTGCAATGAAATACCATTTCATACCCACTATAATGGCTACTATTAAAAAACGGAAAATTACAAGACTTGGAAAGCATATGAAGTAATAGGGACCTCATCATTGCTGGTTAGAATGTAAAATAGTGCAGCTGCTGGGTAACACAGTTTGTCAGTTCCTCAAAAAGTTAAGTATATAATTACCATATGACTCAGCAATCTTACTTCTAGGTATATACCAGCAAACAATTGAAAACAGGGACTCAAACAAATATTTGCACACTGATATTCATATCCACATTATACACAATTGCCAAAATTTGGAAGCAAAGCAAGTGTCCTCAACCAATGAATGGATATACAAAATGTGGTATTATATACAATGGAATACTATTACTATACAGTTATGAAAAGTAATGAAGTTCTGATACATGTGACTACATGGATAAACCTTGAAAACATCATGGTAAGTGAAATAAGCCAGACAAAAAAGGCCAAGTATTATAGGATCTGACTAACATGAAGTATTTGGAATGAGCAAACCCATAGAGTCAGAATCCATACTATAGGTTATATATGGGACAAGGTGGGAACAGGAATAAATATTTAAGACTGCAAATGTACAGTTTCTATTTAGGATGATAGAAAAGTTTTAGTAATGGATGGTGATTATAGTAGCACAACATTGTGAACATTGAATGTGGTTAAATTGCCTATATGTTCCTGGGATATTTTTTTTTTAATCCATGGAAATGCACAACACAAACAATTACTCCTAAGTTAATCAATAGGCTATAGTTAAAGTACAATTATAAAAATGTACTTTCATCAATTGCAATAAATGTACTACACGAAGGCAACTTGTTGATAATGAGGTGGAATATGGTAATCCTGCATTTTATGAATGATTTGAAAATCCACAACTTCTCTTATAAAAAATTAAAACATAAATTTAATTATGAAATGAGAATAAAACATGCAGATTAAATCAATTAATTGCTGACATGGAAAACTCTGACAGAACATATTATCAACCCTGATTCACATGTTTTTTAAGAGATAATCCATATTAATGAGAAGGATTTAGTCTGAAGAACATAAAAATGACTTCATATTAGAGAATCCAGAAATACAAAGATGTCTGAAGTTGTGTGGCTAAAAGAGATAAAATGAAAGTGATAGTCCTATTCTAAAGCAGATGCCTACAAATTCAGCTGGTTGAAACTGGAATTAACATACATTTTCCATACTTTTCATCACAAATTATATGTAATTATAAATCAATATTGCTGTAAATTTAAAACAATAATTTAATATTTTATGATTATTAGTTGATATAGATAAAACATAAATTATGTTTCTATTATATTCACAATTATTATTTCTTTTCTCATAAAAACTTTTATAGTCTTTAAAAATATATAGAAAGCAGTAGACCATAAATTGCCCATGTATAGGATCTATGTATAATTCATCTTAAGGTCTCTCTTGTAGAACTTCTAACCAACCCAATACTGCTTTTACTATACCCCTCATGGGCACTTGCAAGTGTCAATGGAACAAATTAATTCATGCACCAAAAGATAACAGTGAGTACTTCTATTTCAAGATTGATCATACATCCATTTGGTGAAAACTTAAAATTAAATAAAACATAAATATATGCCAATTTTCTTATTATTTGCATATATGTACTAATTATTTTCTATTATATACATGTTTTGTATATAATAGTTGTAAAATATGCCAAAAATAATATTTAAAATTATAATGAAATAAGATTATTTTTACGTATTATATATAAAATTAAATCCTTGATTTGAAATTTTTCAGTTTTTTTCAAAATTCTTTATGATATAATGAATTGACATATTAGTTCTGAATTTAAAACACCTCAAAATTTTGTTTTAATATCTGCTGTAATTGAAAAATGTAGTAAAGGAATATAAATAACAAATAGAAGAATTGCCTCCTAGTCTATATTTACTAAAACATCTTGCTTATTTTCTGATTATATACACCAGCTCTACAAATGATATTGTTGATATCAGGCAATTAAATGCCAATATTCTTTAAAGTAGACTGTTTATCTGCTCTTTAAAAAAATATCTGAATGTGCTTATGAACCATTACTTTTGAAGCTGGAACTTAGTCTAGTATTATAGGGTGTCTAAGAGTTACCTCCTGAGAGCCTCTTTGTTGCTCAAATTTGGCCTTTCTCTAAGACAAACTTAGCATATAAATACAATATCTTCCCCCAGCGTGGGACATGACTAGTGGGGATGAGCCTCCCTGACACTGAGGGATTACTACCAAGCACCAGCTAGCAATGCAACTGGAAAAAGACCTTGACCAAAAGGGGGAAAGGGTAAAGACAAAAGAGTTTATATGTCTAAGAGACTTCAAAGTGACATTTATGCTTATGCATGTCTCAGCAGGATCCCATTGCCTGCCAAAGTAAATATTACCTCAAATAACTGAGATGTCCAGACATTATAGGGAGGGCAGACAGCTCAGGAGTTTGGTGCCCTGTCAGTGAGCCCTACTTGGGAACTTATGCTCCCCAAAGTGACAAAGTTGAACTCAGGTATGATCTCCCTACACATGATTCTTTTGCCGCTTCTATTTGAACCTATATTTAGTGCTAAAGTTGATAGGTGTATGTCCTAGAGACTTAAATATTTGGGCTGTCCATGTACCATCTGGGCCCTGAATATCAACCGAGTTGCATTACCTACTCTCCAGTTCATTGGACTCACCTAGGACAACTTACAAGGAGATGATGATGGACGATGACCATCCCAAGGATCAGAGAGAGTGTGCAACTGCAAGCAAGATAGTCCCATCCATCTGCCCCATTGAATCTAAGTCCCCTCTTAATTAGAGGCAGAGTGGGCATCACCATCCCAGAATCCTCAGGAATGGGGAATAAACAAAGGACTAGAATAGACTTACTGATATTCTGCTACAGACATTGTGATTCTAGCAATGGAAGAACTTATAACATTGATGTGAAGTGGTCACTAGAGGTTCTGAGAAGAGAGATAGGGAAAAACTGTTGTAATATGGGGACATTTTCAGGACTTGGGAATTGTCCTGAATGACATTGCAATGACAGATACAAAACATTATATAATCTGGTCATAACTTACAAAATTGTGTGGGAAAGAGTGTAAACTACAATGTAAACTATAATCCATGCTTAGTGGCAATGCTCCAAAATGTGTTCACCAATTGTAACAAACGTACCACACTAATGAAGGATGCTGTTAATGTGGGAAAATGTGGGAGGGGTTGGGAGTGATGCATATGGAAACCCTCTATATTTTTTATGTTATATTTATGTAATCTAAGTGTCTTTTTTAAAAATTTAAAAATATTTTTAAAAAATACCTGAAATCATTGTTCTAAGATTTTTTTTACCAGTTTAGAAATTTGTTTCCATATTGAAAATTTTGAGTTATGTGGTTTTTTCATAGCAAACTCACTGTAACATTCATGGTAACAGAATAGTATAATTACAAAAATATTTCCAATCAACAGTTTTCAAAAGGCTATTTCCATAGCAATAATTTTTTTCAAGAAAACAGTTATGGTCTTATTTATTATTTCATTTACAACAGTTTTGAAGAGTATGGGTATCTATGTGTGTGTATGTGTGTGTGTGTGTCTGTCTGTCCTAATGTCAGTAGGTGTATGTGTGTTTTCATATATGCCACAAAGCAAAATACTGATGGTCCATTTTATTACAGAAATGACTACAAAATTAAAACACTTGGATTTTACTTTTTCATAAGCACATTTAAATGGTTGCAAAATTTTTTAAAGTTTTACAACTATTTCTTGTCACAAGATAGTGAACGTCTGTGAAATATAAGAATGTTTTTGTACTCATTCTCTGACTTCCTATATTTTGTTTTTAAGGGTTTTCCATATAAAAGTCATATATTAAAAATAAAAGCAAATCTATGCCATTCTGAAGCAAAGAAACTGAAACACATTGCAATATGCTGGAAGCTTATTGTGAGTGCCAGTTTCAAACCCTCATATTCCTTTTTCAGAACGATTCCCTACATGACCGTTCAACATTTCAATTCAGGGAGAATGCTAGTATCAGCCGCTACAAAGAATATTAGTAAAGCTGAATGTTTCTATTTATTTCAGGCAAAAAAATATGCGGAGTTCTAATATTTTCTCCCAAACCATTGACTTCTCTTGCATCCATTTCTCTTCTTTGGAGAATCTTATGTTGATACATTAAATAATCACCTACATTACTGTTTTGGAAATCATATTGGCAGCTTTTAAATATTTTCATATTATATGTATATATTCATAATAATATAAAGGAATAAATCTAATAAATATGTATGTATAGTTATGTATGCAAGATATTTGTGGTGTGATTTTTATCATGCAAAGCTTTGTCTTTTGTCTTTTTTATTTAATTACCTTTAGTTATAATTCATTTCAAATACCAAGTGTCTAGGTATAGTCAATAAAATAAAATTAAATCATTAAATTAAATTAAGTTTGAAAAGCCTTAGCAATATATATCAACAATAACAAGAAAAGTGTGCTCTTTGGCCCAATATGTTCATTTAAGACTTTATTATAATTTCACTAATGCATAAGCATATGTGATAGTATGATGTGATGAGGCAGAAAATTATACTTACTCCCTAAATATCCATGAATAGTTGTGTCATGGTAATTACAATTCTGGTATTGCTAGATAA
This sequence comes from Dasypus novemcinctus, assembly GCF_030445035.2. Classification (NCBI taxonomy): domain Eukaryota; kingdom Metazoa; phylum Chordata; class Mammalia; order Cingulata; family Dasypodidae; genus Dasypus; species Dasypus novemcinctus. Next base: position 143,521,540 of record NC_080676.1, read on the forward strand.
TGTGTTTTTCCCCAGCTCTGGGAGGGGCTATAGCAATCTGTTCACATGGTCCAACATGAGTAACTTGATGTAATGCCCCTCAATAATCTCATTAATCCCGTTTCTCACTACTTTCAGGGTTGTAAATAAGCACTCCTGATCCCCATATTAGCATAGAAGGCATCTGTTCCCTAAGTGTTCAATATCATATTTCTCTAAAAAAAAAACTCTCTCCTTGAAGACCCTGTCTCCCTTTTTCTTTTTAAAGGTTTATTTATTTATTTAATTTCCCCCCTCCCCCGGTTGTCTGTTCTCTGTGTCTATTTGCTGCGTCTTGTTTCTTTGTCCGCTTCTGTTGTCGTCAGCGGCACGGGAAGTGTGCGCAGCGCCATTCCTGGGCAGGCTGCACTTTCCTTCGCGCTGGGCGGCTCTCCTCATGGGTGCACTCCTTGCGCGTGGGGCTCCCCTACGCGGGGGACACCCCTGCATGGCAGGGCACTCCTTGCGCGCATCAGCACTGCGCATGGCCAGCTCCACACTGGGTCAAGGAGGCCTGGGGTTTGAACCTCGGACCTCCCATGTGGTAGACGGATGCCCTAAACACTGGGCCAAATTCGCTTCCCACTGTCTCCCTTTTTCAACCCAGGTTTCTCATAAAGGGGACAGTGGACTTGAAAGGGGAATCAATTCCTCCTGTTTCCTCTAAAAGTGTTTTATCATCTAGCACTCAGTCATCACATTGAAAGGCAACATCTTTCATATTTTTATATGTTGGTTGAAATTTCCATTTTAGTATCTTGTTATATGTATAAAGCTAGAGGTATGTCTGTGTGCTTCTCTGACTGTAAATAGAGATGTTTAGATGAATGTTCCTCAAATTACATTGGGATTTTGCTGAGTTTTATATTTCTTTTGCTCTCTTATATGTTAAATAATATTTTTAAAATTTTATGTATTGCTCTTATAATCACTGTAAGCAATGTCTTTGATTTATGTAAACAAAAATTGTCCTTTAAATTTATGATATTCCTGGAAGAATGCTACAGCCATTAAAATGATTTCTCAGGTATGATTTAATTTAATTCTCACAATAGCCTGAATGTAAACAGAATTGTATTTATCTACACTTCATATATTTGATAGAAATGACATATCTAAAATTCAAAAGAGTAATTGTACCCTGAGGCTATTTACATGTCATTTCATCTTTGGCTGATCTTGTTCTGAGAGTACTAAAGAAAAATTCAAAGAGATGACATGGACAATTACAAATCTGCCGCTGGGCACACTCTCTCTTAACTTGGCCTTTCTAGAAATGAACTCTGATGAGACATTGCTGAAGGTTCATTTTACTTCATTTTCTTTGACATTTTTGCGACAACCACATTCTAAGATTTAAAAAGGAAAGTTGTCAGTGACCTAATATGGTCATTAAAAAGTTTATGGTTGTTTTTACCCCTGAGATGTATCCTTTTGCACATAATCTCTTCCTTGAGAAAAATAAATAAAAAATGCCAAAAAGTTATCCTTTATTCAAAGTTGAAATATCAGCTCTGTTGCTATCTGACTGATCAAGATAAAACATACATCACCTTTATTCTACTTTGTCATCTAAAGTGCATTTGGGAAATTGAAAAGTTGCTGAACTTTTGCCTATTTTAACTTTCTTGTCAACTGATTTATCTGGAAAAAAAAATTAAATACAGGTAAACATTTCTGAGAATTCTGAGTACACAAAACACATTTTATTTTTAAAATTAAAAATATAGAATATGTTATATTTTAAAGTTTTGACTTAATTGTTTTATTTTGCATATTTTTTAGAAATAATAAATGAGGTATAACCACCTTTTAATTATTTTATCATATAAATTACAAAAGCATTGCCATAGAGCTTCCAGAATTAATTCATTTATAATATGAATACTTCAGTTTCAAAGAATTTTAAGCAATGAGGACCAAAGCAAAGTTAATTAACCTAGTTTCTGCATTTGCTATTTTAAAGCCATAATACTGAAAGATGTTGAGATATAATTAAGAGAAGCCAAAATAGTGTTAAGTTTTATTATAGATCATATCTATCTATAACGCTTCAAAAAATACCAACTTTCTCTACTTACCTTAAGATGATCTTCAGAAACATTGCTTATTTAGAAGACTTAAACAAGAACAGAAAGGAAAGAAAAAGACTGAAGTGACGTCAGTTGTTGCATTTTGCTCATTTTTCTTCTGTATCCATGTAAGGTCAAGATTGCTAAAAACATCTTTTATTCCATAATATTTAGACTCACCCTTTTCCCTGAATGAATCCTGACAATGGCACAGCAGTAGTATAGAAAATATTAATATGTGGATAACTGAGAATCAATGAAATACAGTATTTTTATTGTTTCCTCACTTAATATAATGCTGTCTTTTAAAAATCTAATTTTTATTTCTTTCTTCTAAAATAAGAAGTTTCAACAGCATTGAACAATAAATTACACTTCCCAAGTTGCTAAGTAAACTAAAATCTAAGCTTGAAAATGGCTCATGACTGACTTGAGGGTAGAAATTCCTCCCAAATTGTGGTGAGAGATTCAGAGACATCAGAATTCCTCTGGGTACTTATAAAATTACCTAAATCTGAGTCCTCTCCCAGATCTAATTAATTGGCATCTTAGAAGGATTGATGCTGGAAAATATGAATTCACAACAGCTGCCCAGGAAATTTTCAATATTCCTGAAGTCTGAGGAGTGTTTAAGTTTATCAAGTCACCAAAATTCTGTTCTCCATTTTTTGAGGAAATTCATGCATAAGAATTAACAAGACATAGCATTTCTATTTCCTAGATTCCATAAGTTTTGTTTTGGGTAAAATAGCAAGTAATTGTTATTAACTCAGAGTGGTAGTAATGCTCTTTCCTTCTCACAAAGACTACCTCCTCTACATAAATATTTGTGTTAGTAAACATCACAAATCTCGTAAAAGGTGCAGGTGATTTTAATGGGAATACTTCGCACTTTTTTTTACAAGTGGTCCTAGTCAAATTAAATTGTTTTCACTCATGACACTCCTTCTAAAATAGATATTGTAGATACTGTAGGAAAATCTGTCATGTAAAATGGTATGGATGTTTTCATCATCATTACTGTCATTGTCACGAGTAGCACCTTTATTTCAAAAAATTTTGAATGTAATCAACAGAGCATTTCAGGAGAAGAAATCAACTCTCATCTTTTCATCAGGAGAATCTTAGTCAATCATTATATTCAAGATGATAAAAATAAAATATTTATGGAAGTGTGATGAAGTTGTATGTACTCCAGCAAAACCATGTCTTAAATCTAACCCATTCTTGTATGTTTGAACCATTGTAAATAGGACATTTTGAAGAGGTTACTTCAGATAAGATCTGACCCCCTCAATCAAGATGGGTCTTAATCTTATTACTGAAGTCCTTTATAAGAGAATGAAATCCAGACACTAATAGTTCACAGAAGCAAGATGCTGAACTCTACAAAACCTGGAACAGAAGGGAAAGTCCAGCAGACACCCGTGTGCCTTGTCATGTGACAGAGGAACAGGATTGTCAGCCACCAGCCTGAGAATGCTGGTCTTCGAGTTTTGGGAAGAAAGCATCGCCTTGATGATGCCTTGATTTTGACATTTTCCCAGCCTCAAATCCATGAATGAATAATTTCCCATTGTTCAAGCCAAATTATTTCATGGTGCTTGCTTAAGCAGATGAGGAAAGTAAAACAAGTAGGCAGAATTCTAAGGTGGCAACCAAGGTATCTGCTGCCTAGTGTATGCATCTAGTAGAATCCCCTACCTGTGAGTTTGGGGAAAATTTATGAATACGATAGGATGGTCTTGCCACATGTGATCACTATAGACAGTTAAAAATATGGATGTGTGCTTTCTTCCTCCACAGAAGATGCAGTTAACCCGTGCCTATAAATCTGAATGACAATAACTTTAAAATCATAAATTTGTATTGTTCAAAGCCACAAAATTGTGGGACAACATGTTGCACGGCAATAGGAAAATAATACACCTTATTCTAAAAATAATTTATGTTACTAATTAATGAGATCATTTTCTTCATGATGTAACTAAAGTCATTATTTGCCTAAAGTATTCTCATAAGCATAACTTTTCCTATCATTATAGATATGTCTTTGCAAACCTTTCAAATGGACAGAATTGAAAGTTCATCATGTAGAACAAGAATTCAAAAAAGGGAAACACCTTAAAATATGTGTCACACACTAAAGAAACTTGAAAAATAATCAGAAAATAAGTAAATGAAAGAAAAATAGAAGAGGAAAGAAAATGTTTAAGAGTACGTTTCGCATGGTAATGATAGTGCTTCAGGAAAAGACACAACACATTTACAGAGACAGAATGACAGAGAAAGAGGAAGATAAATATATTTCTTAGTGTGCATTGTGATAAAAAAAGGATGCATGAGCCACTAAACTATGAAATTTTATCAGTCTGCTTAGGCATGGCATTTGATGTCTTTTATTATTAGAATTCTGCTAAAATGTTCATATTATCTCCTGCAAATTCTCTTCTCATTTTTTAACAAGTTTGAAATACTCCTAATTTCCCGAATTCTGTGTTTAATTCAGACTTTTTTGAATATTCTTCCTCTGGTTATAAGTCTCTGCCTTTCTATTTTTTGCTAAATCACTCTTTAGTTTTTAAAACTTGAGTTCAGATATTTTCTATAGCAAGAGTTTTCCTGAAAACTTACTGTGATCAACCCTCTGACTTTGAGGTTGAAATGAAAGTCTTGGAGTTGTTGCACTTTTTCAAGATTTAAGACTACTACTTCTCATAGAATACTTCTAGTATTATAATTGTCTCTATATTTTAATGCTTGCCTCTCTAAAGCATTAAGAGGTCATTTCCTTAAAGGTAAAGTATCTTTCATCTCCCTATCTGGACCACCTAATTAATGTGTGGCACACAATAGTTGTGCCAAAACTCACATTAAATAAATGATTTGATGAATATCTTTGTTTTGAATACACTTACACCATTACAACATTAAAAAATAAATTTCATTAAAGTCTTCACATGGAAAAGGAAGTCAACATTATCCAAATAGTAATTAACAGATCCCAAAAGTACAGTTGAGTACAGATAGATCCTCTTTGGCTCATATGTGTGTGTGTGTATGTTTATACTGATAAGAAAATTCAGGAAGGAATTTCAAGGGAAAATTTTAAAAGTAAATTTAAATGTCAGGAAGAAAAATAAAAATTATAGTGCTCTAGGGTTGAAGAGATGTTCAGAATAGAATGCAAAATTGTCATAATAATGATAGAGTTATAAATTTCAATAAAATTAAATGCAGTTTGAAAAGTCTTAACAAATACTATTTCTGAAGAGATATATATACATAACCTATGAATTTGAAAGGGACTCTGAACTCTACCTTATGATGTACGTTTTTTTTACAGTTTCCATGGGTTCTATCATTAACTTCAGAACCATGGCCACAGGCAGAAAAAATTGTAAGAGACATGCAGAATCCAATGGGATATCATTAAACCTTTGGTAGAAGATGTGACCTGAATATTTAGGAAGAAAATAAAGTGAATATAGAATTCAATCAGTCAATAGAATATGGAGGAATTTAGCCTCAACCTGCTTGGGGGTAAATATTTCTGATGAAAAAAAAAAGATAAAAAATTAAAGACGCTATAAAAACTGAGCAACAGTATAAACTGATTCAATTTCAATTAGAGGCAACAGAAAAATTCCAGTTAATATAAACACACCTCATTTATTAAAGGGTATATAAAGCATACTAAGTCTTTGAGAAGACTGAAGTGCTTACAGAAAGAACTCCCAAAACCAATCTGCTACATTAATTATACCATAAGCGACAGTGCAGTCAAGAAATTACTTAACTAGAAAACTACTGTTATTGCTGCTGGGTCAAAACAATGCTGCCACAACCAGAACTTTATTGAATCTGAAATTTAGGTTCCTAGCCTTCTAGTCTGTGAAGCAGAAAAAGATACTTTTGGAAAGTTTAAAATGAACATGACCATACTGATCCTTAATATTTGCAGCAGTCCACACCATCAGATAGTCCTCATTTTTATATATCCTTATTCCTCTAAAAATTTCCAGCAAAAATAAAAGTACTTGCCTAACATAAGGCAACCATCCCCATATGGATAAAAATGACCCCACTTTCATTCCAAAATGGGAGATCCAAATCTTATTAGCTATTTTTTTCATCTCAGTATATTGGTCCCTCTGTTTGAACTATAATCCAATGTTGTTCTCATATAACCCAGCTACTAAAACTTAATGTTAATCAAACAATATCCACTCATAAAAAATGTTAAGAGTAAAGGAATCATGGAAAAATAGCACATACATGTGAAATATACAAACACACAACAGAGTAAAGAAAAAGGACTACTATAGTCTCATGTTGCAACTGGTTATTATAATTCATAATTGTAATATTTTTCTTCCCTTATTTATCCCATATTCCTTTTGCCCTTAGCCATCAAATTGGATGACCAAAACTTCCTTTTCCCTGGTAGTTCTATATGCTACTGTCTTATTAGGATCACCAGATGGATAATTAGAAATAGCTTCATCAGTGAATACAGTAATTCCCTTGTTGCCAATCCCTCTGTTAGTACAAAAATCCAAAGCAGTCTTAAATTCCACTTCAGTGAATGCATTGAGTTAATTGATGCAAGCAACCTTCTCATGGATTCTAAGATCTCTAAACAAGTAACACAAGGATGATGTATTAGTCAGCCAAAGGGGTGCTGATGCAAAATACCAGAAATTGGCTGGTTTTTATGAAGGGTATTTATTTGGGGTAGGAGCTTACAGATACCAGGTCATAATGCATGTTACTTCCCTCTCCAAAGTCTATTTTCAGGTGTTGGAGCAATATGGCTGCTTACATCTGTGAGGATTCAGGCTTCTTGGGTTTCTTTGGGCTCAGCTTCTCTGTTTCCTCCACAAGGTCAGCCTTAGACTATGAGGCTCTCTAGACTTTGCCTCTCTCCATAAGATCAACTGTAGACTATCAGGTGAACAGCTCTGTCTCTCTCCTTAGGGTTTCTGTCATGCCTAAGTAGCCTTCTCTAGTCCTCTGTGTTCTTCTTCTGGCTCAGGTCCTCTCTTCCGGGGGCTTCCTTCTCTTTCTTTTGTGTACTGACTTCCTGGGGCTCCAGCTTAAGACTTCAGCATCAAATTCCAACATCAAAAACCTCAACTCTGTCCTTTGACATGCCTTTATCTGTGAGTCCCCACCCACCAAGGGGTGGGAACACAACACCCTAATGACATAGCCCAATCAAAGTCCTAATCATAACTTAGTCATGCCCAGGTACAGCCCAGATTACAAACATAATCCAATATCTATTTTTGGAATTCATAACCATATCAAACTGCTACAGATGGGAATCAAATACTTCCTTGTGAACCTTACAGTGTAAGGGTGAGATGTGACATTTTCATGCCTTTCATTGCTTCACTGAATCAATTATTTTAACTATGGAAGAAATATCTCTATATTGTGTTGTTAGTTTAGAGCACATATCACTTACTTTAGGAAACCATCCCAAGATGCCAAAGAACTTAGCTGCTGCTGTAATTAGGTCACTATAGTAGGCTATCCCACCATTTTGTAAGACCAGTTGATCCTGTGGACATGGTAAGACAAGTGAACTTCATATCAGTCATTTGTCTTCTTTCTTTGTCTAAAAAAAGCAAGCTAAATGCGATGATAGGAAAGAAGATATTCAGTAAATCTGCCAATGGTGTAGCTGGCAAATGCAGGTTTATTAGGGAACACAATATATATTCATCATCATCATCTTTATCATCATAAGATCCAGTGAGGACAATCTCTGGAAGTGGTTAAGTACAACTGACCCATTCTGAAGATAGGTCACTATGTCAGAACTCATTCTTGGTGGCTACTGCAGACATAATGGGTACCTATTTATGTAAGCACAAAATCAGCATTTGTGAGGGAAAGCCTCTGTTATTGATCCCTGATTAATTTCCATCCTTTCCACCTTGATCACATCTTCAGGAGCCCATGGACCAGAAAAGAGCCTTAACCAAAAGATTATTGATTAAAGATTAATGAAGATTTAGAAAATAAAGGTAAGTATGAGTCAATACTGAGCCAGCCCTCCTCATATACACCTTCTAAAATTTCCATGCCACCAACCCTACAAACCTTTTCAAGTTCCTGAAAACTGGAAAAACCGTTAGCTATGAATGATAAAGATCCATGCTTGTGACCATCTATCCTTCCAATCAAATTGGATAATCACATGTATTATACAAAAGTATTCCCCCTGGAAGGATGTTCCTTCTCCACTCTTCTTCAGGCTCAGCCCTAAATGCTGCAGAAGTCCACTTCCCAGTTATTTTTAGCTTGTCATGTACAATGATCTCTAGACCAGAATCAATGTATTTTTCTCAAACAATTGGACATAGATAATTCCTTTTCCCTGAAAACATGAGTCACCTGCTCATTCAAATTCTGGTGCCTTTGGATTTGCAAAAGCATGGCTAATACACATTCATTACTCCTTGATTGTTGAGTATTGCTGAGCACACTTAACACCATTCTTTGTGGACCAGTTTATTATAGGCAATAAAATGTTGTATAGTTTTGTTTTAAAACTCAAGGAATTACCTCCACAATTCAATTTTTCTAGTCTTCCATTCTCCATATGGCTTCTGGAGTGTCTATTTGAATACCAATAATCCATTGGATCATATGGTTCAAGTGGCATAACTATTCCACTGGTATTTAGTTGAGCCTGAGAGACTAAATCTGATTGTATTCCACTCAAGAGCTTGAAATATAGAGGGATTACTTAGTAGTTTTGTCAGAGAAATACACTAAGTATACCCAAGTACAGTTTAGGATCCCTTTAAAATCTTTCATGTGTCTTGTTCATAGGTAAAGGAGGTATAAGGTGCAGCCACTTGCCTTTTATTTTAGAAGTAGTATCCCAATATTTCTCAGATTACTCAACCTTAGAAACATCCTTGATTTGGCAGGTGTCTAATACTGTAAATTATAAAGCACTAGCATATACCTAACAGCTCATCTATTGTTCCTGCTTCTTCAGTCTTTTGGAGTCTTAACAGTTTGATGCCATCAATGTAGAAGATCAGAATGATATTCTTCAGGATATGTAAATACAGCTTCTACTGTTAGACTAATTAGACAAATCCAGACCAGTGGCAGAATTATGAAGATATACCACAGTATTTTTTAGATGAAATGTATTTGTCAGAGAAATTGCTATGATCATATGCTAAGAATTGGGTTGATTTTCTGCTGTAAATGTTAAATCTGGAGAAGAAGCTACAATTGTACCTGATTAAAATTATGACAATCAACTCAGTCTCTAGTTCTCACTATTTTCTGTATGAAGAAAATATCATCTAGGGTTATTTTAAATATCATATAGGGAATAGGGATTAATATTTTCACATCTGTAGCAATTGGATATTGTTTATGTGCCCCAAAAATAGATATTGGATTATGTTTGTAAACTGGCCTGTTGGCAATTTCACTTTTACTTGATTAAATAGTGATTAAGGCTTTGATTGGGCCATGACAGTAGAATGTCAAGTCCCCACCCATTTAGTGGGTAGTGGGACTCACAGAGAAAACCACATGGCAGAGAAGAGAGTTGGAGTTTTAATGCTGGAACCTGGGAAGTAAGTACACATAGGAGCAGAAAGAAGTCTCAATTAGACATGGCAGAGGCCCTGGGAAGAGCGACAAGTCGTTCACTTGAGAGTCTACAGCTGGCGTTGTGGAGATAGCAAAGCAGCTGAGCCCAGAAAGAGGCAAGCTCCAGGAAGAGAGGAACCCAGGAACACTGAACCCTTGGCAGATATTGGCAGCCATCTTGTTCCAGCACGTGACAATTGACTTTGTTGAGGAAGGTAACTTGTGCTTTATAACCTGGAAACTGTAAGCTTCTACCCCAATTAAATACCTTTTATAAAAACCAACGGATTTCCTGTGTTTAGCATCAGTACCCCTTTGGCTGACTAATACAACACATTCCAAGTCCCAAGTCTTTCATGAAGGAATCATTACATATCTGGAATATAGGTTTTTCTTTCCAAAAACAATCTTGGATTTCACTGTTAAAGCATCAGTACTGCTTTAGACTAAGGATGTCATTTTCCAGAATATTAAGTAACATTGTGGACTGATGCTCACAGAATTCATTTGTATCATCATGTTCTCTATGACCCAGATATGAAACACCTTATAAAACAGTATATTGGCATACTAAAAACAGTAACAGCACAAGCTAGGAGATAATTCTTTGTAATTTTGGACCTGATATATGCTCTGAATCAGGAACAAATATATAGTTCTATTTCTACCATATCCAGAATAGTTAGGTATGGGAATGAAGGAAGGCTTGTAGGAGTGTCATCTTCCACTCTTAGCATTACCATTACCAACTCACGATTTTATAGAATGTATTAAACCTGGGAAAATACCCCTAATTTCAAAGGTAGAGATATAGAAATTCCGTTGATCTACAACTGTAAAAAATTGGTTTGGTATACTTTCTGTGCTGAAAGAAATCATTAATCTAGACTTATGCAGGACTTATAGCTTCTCTTCAAATCTCTGAACATGAAGTAGCTCCTTTTTATAGCAAGTGTACCAGGTCATGAAATATTTACTAAATCACATCTACTAGCTTGAGATGGTCTAACTATGCCCTTCACAGGTAAATGTATTTTTATTTCTAACAATATAGACATTTATGCCTCTCTCACAGAACAGAAGTCTGTGTTAGGTGGTTTGTGCCTCCTCACAGTGTCAAGGAGCCACACAGTTTCTATCCACTGTTATTTACTACTTAGTACTTCACGGCATGGTGCAAGATGGCTGCTCTACCTCCAGCCATCACAATCTCATTCCAGGCAGCAGGAAAAAATAAGGACTGGAGGAAAGATGTTCTGTGTCTCTTTTATATGTCTGCATTTTTTATAACTAAACAAAGTAATATAGAGAAAAGTGAATGAAATAAGCTGCACAGCATGTTTTATCATAAAATAAGTACACTGCTGTAACTATATTGTAGATCAGAAATAAAATTTTAAAGGTGTTGCAGAAGCCTTTTGATGCCTCTTCTCAAATGCTTATAGCTTTCATTATTCAAAAAAATAACCCTTGCTTTTATTCCTAAAAGCATGAGGTAGTTTTGTTTATTTTTAAAATTTTATGTAAATGGAATAATGCAGTATTTATTTTTCAGTATCTGTCTCATTTAAATCAAAATTATGCTTGTGAAATTCACCCAGAATTTTGGATGAAGGAGCACTATATTCAATTTTACTGATTTCTAATAGTATATTGTATAAATGTGCCACAATTTACTATTGCCACAATTTACTATTACCAAATTGGACATCTGATTTTTTCAGATTTGAATGATTACTATTAATAGTGCTATGAATACTTTTTGCACATCTAGTGCACAGATGTATGCATTACTGTTTAGTGTATGCAGTACTGTACATAGATATATGCATTACTGTTTAGCAGTCAAATTGGTGGTTCACATAGAATATGTGTGTGTATGCAATTGTGAATAGATACTGGCTAAAGTGTTCTAAAGGAATTATACCAATTTACACAATTTACATTCTCACCAGCAGGGCATGAGAATTATATTTATCTCTTCAATGTCAGAAAATAGCTGTCAATGACTTTATAGTACCCACTGTAAATATATTCAAGACTTAAATGCTCATAAGTGAGCACATTCAGAATATCAGCAGAGATTGGACACTATAAGACACAGCAATTTTAAAATCTATACCTGAAAAGAGTGTAATATCTCAAATTAAAATTTCACTAGATTGGCTTCCTATAAGGTTAGAGATTTTAGAAAAATGATGTGAGTTTTGAGATCAGCAGAAATCATCTAATTAGAAGAGCAGAGAAAAAGAAGAAAAATAGAAGTGAACAGAGAATCTGTAATCTCGAGAGCTAGCATACACACAACTGAAATTCCACAGGGAGAGGAAAGATAATAGGGCAGCAAAAACATTTTTGAAGAAATAGTGGCTAAAAATTCCCTAAATTTTAAAATATCAGTTTAAAGAAATTCTGCAAGTCCTAAACAAGGAAAGCTACATATCATAGTCAAACAGCATAAAACAAAAGATAATGAGAAAATCTTGAAAACAGCCAAAGTCAGTCAACACATTACATACAGAGAGGGAAACAATTACAACTGCATCTGATTTTTCATAATAAGCAATGAATACCAAAAGTTAGTTAACAACATCTTTAAAGTGCAAGAAAATAAAGTAATGCCAGATTTCAATATATAGTGAAAATATCTTTTAAAAATCCAGGGAAATGAACAGTTTTCAGAGAAATGAAAAACCTGAGAATTATCAGAAAAACTGCACTAGAAAAAATGCTAATAATGTCTTCAGATTGACAAAACATAAAAAGAGAAAAACTCATATTTTAGACTTATGAGAATGATTTGATTATTTCAGATTTTTGTTTGTTTGGCTCATATATTTGCTCATTTAGCAATTGAAAGTGCTTAACAGAAAGTGAAAAATATTTTATTTATAAATGTAGTTTATAAGGCTTAAGGGAATTTAACTAAGATGCCAATAAAAAAAGTTTAAAGGAACGTAATTATTTCAAATTGCATTAATTTAATCTTAATAAAAAAGAAGCAAAGTTTCAAAAATCTCATGTTAATCGTCTCTTGAAAATATCTTATCAGTTCTCAGGGAAATCAAAGGCAAAAGTCCACTCTCCAAGCTTCCAGCATTTACTGCACAGTGTGGCATACAGACACCGAGGAGATAAAACAAGCAGGACAGCCTATAAAAACCATTGTAAAAATGCTCCATAAATTTGATTCTCACTGCCACTCCATGCTTGCTATCATGGGCCCCTGACAGCCATTCATTTATATATATATTACGTAAATGGGAAAAATCACTTCATCACACCCTCAAGCACATTGCTGATTTGTTATGTGGACTGGCTGCACTGAATGGAAGGAGTGAATTTGTGTGGGTTTAATGAGAAGCGAGACTGCCCTGATGGTGGTTCTGCCTTGCACTCTTCAGCTCATTTATGCTCCCTTTGGGGTTATGATGAGATGGCACATGTTTTGTTTCTTACCACACTAATTGGCAGTTTCAAGGACTGACATTGATTTGGGGGCCAGTCTTTACTCTAAAGGGGCACAATCATTATGTAGACCATGTTTGCCTTCAGAAATTTTCTAGGTAGATATTTGTCTGCTGCCCTATTTCAATGCCCCATTTCCATACTAATGCACCTTGTATCTATGGCTAATTACTCTCTTTCCCCTTATATAAATATATTTTCAACAATCCCTGCCCTTACTTATTTCAAGAGGTTGGCTAACTCATCCCCCAGTTTCGAAAACCAGTGTCAGTGCTGACCAGGGTCATATTTCACTTTCCCAATTATCACATATACATCAATCAGGAGCTATAGTGCTAGAATATTTGAGTTTTCCTTAAGTAATTTCTTAACGGGGCTGGAAAATATTTATAGCTAAAAAATCAACCTGAGTGGAGAGAAGGTGGTAGGAAACAAACAAAAGAAGGAAGGGTCATCTCGATTATCTGATGCAACATATTTGCTGTTGTTACCCTAGTTAGAAAAAATTGAACAAGGAATGATCTAAAAAGCAAGTTTGTATATTTGAAAAGAGAATATAAACATGGATCTTGAGATTGTCACACAAAGAGCTTATTTTTTTTTACAAAAACTGAAGTTGGGGGTTTCTCTGGCTTTGCTCAGGCTGCTTGAGGTGAGGGGCTAGATGGATGCACAGCGGGCGCGAAGAATGCTGCGGAGACGGCGAATGGTGGTAACATGCAGTCTGCTTTATTGAGGAAGTGCTGGACAATATATATTGTGGGGTGAGGGGATGGGGCAGGCAGGAGGCGGCGTGTGGGGCATTGGTTGGTTGGGGCTGGTGGGAGTTAGGCAATGTGAAAGTTGGCTGGCGGGGATTGGCTGGTGGTCGTTGGATGATGTGGCCCTGGCGAGGGGGAAGAGGGGGAGGCAGTAGGTCGGGCTTAGTGGTTAGGCAGGAACGGTCGAGAGGGCGTGGCTCGCCCGTACCTCGGTGAAGAGCTGGCGGCCCGTTCCCCAGACAGGGAGGGCGGGACTTGCCCATGCCCCTGCATGGAGAGCAGGAAGACCATCCATTCTACCAGTTCCCCTGGCCCACCGCAGCTCGCCTGGATAGCCTCCCCTCAAAAAACAGTAATATTAATCTGAATAATAATATTAAAATCTAAGGACCATTTATTATTCAACAAAGATTAATGTACTCTATGCTAAAATGCCGTGGTAAGTTTTGTCAACAAAAGGATCAGAAAAAATAAAATACATGTATCTTCAAGGAGCTTATATTTTAGTGTATATGTTTTTCAGTCAAAGGGGTGCTGATGCGAAGTACTAGAAATCTGTTGGTATTTATAAAGGGTATCTATTTGGGGTAAAAGTTTACAGTTACAAGGCCCGAAAGAGTCCAACTCAAGATTGCTTTCTCTCCCAAAATCATTTGCCATGTGGTGAAGCAAGATGACAGGTGATGTCTGCAAGGGTTTAGCCTTCCTCTTTCCTCTTGAGGCTCCATGAACCCAGCTTTTTCCAATCTCAGCTGGAAGCAGTCATAGGGTTCAGCTGCTCTGTACTTTTCACCTGCAAACTCTCAGGGGAATGGCTCATCTTTCTTCCTGGGGCTGCAGGATCAAAGTTTTCTCCTCTTCCATGTCTGCTGTGGTGTTCTCTCTCCTCCTCTGTGTATCTTTTTTTCTGTGTTCTCCTTGAGTGTCCATTTATATTGCCCACCAAAGGGGTGGGACTTAACTCTTCATGCCCTAATGACATGGTTGAATTAAAGCCCTAATCTTGATTTAATCAGGTAAATGTAAACCCTTTGAATTTAAATCAAAGGGAATCACTCCCAGAATAACAGACCAGTTTATAAATATAATCAATATCCCTTTTTGGAATTCATAAATAGTGTCAAACTGCCACACTCCAGCCTCTGAATTCCAAAAAGACATTACTATATTCAAAAAAAACTTAAATCCTATCAGTAAGCAATGCAAAGTACAAAAACACACCTCAGTTATTTATAGAAATTTAGTTTGTTTGGGGGCAAAGGCCCCTCTGACTGTAGACCTGTAAAATCTACAAAACGATTTATCTACAGTCAGAGGGGACTTTGCCCCAAAACAGACTATATTTCTTTAAACTGATGATGATATGAATTTTCACTTAGAATTGTTACTGATTTAAGGTTGTTGTTTTTTTTAAATATTTTAATGTCTTTTTGGGTTACAGAGGGTACAGTGTGGCTGTTTGAGATTATTTATGAATTTACAAAACAATTTATCTGCTTCCAATATACAAAGAGACAGACAAAGGGTAAATATTTGCATTAACATAAGGAGAAATTGGGAGGAAAACATGAGTAATGAGTCCACTACAGTTCTGTAAACGTGTAGGGCATACTTCATTAGATTTTAAAATCTTAGAGTCATTCTTTTTTTTTTTTTAAAGATTTATTTTTATTTATTTCTCTCCCCTTTCCCCATCCCACCCCAGTTGTCTGTTCTCTGTGTCTATTTGCTGCATGTTCGCTTCTGTTGTTGTCAGCGGCATAGGAATCTGTGTTTCTTTTTGTTGCGTCATCTTGCTATCAGCTCTCCTTGTGTGCGGCACCATTCCTGGGCAGGCTGCACTTTCTTTCATGCTGGGCGGCTCTCCTTACAGGGCACATTCCTTGCGTATGGGGCTCCCCTATGTGGGGGACACCCCTGTATGGCACAGCACTCCTTGGGTGCATTAGCACTGCACATGGGCCAGCTCCACACAGGTAGAGTCATTCTTAGGATGATGATTTCTTCTCCCTGGGGACTTATGGGAGCCCACCCTTTCCACAGGCTCACCCCAACAGCTGTTTCCTTGATTCCACCTTCATAAAGCATCTGGCTGGTGATTGAGCACCAGACCTCACCCTCCAAGAACATTGGGTTGACAACCACACTTTTCCCAAAATCTGGGGTTGAGTTTCAACCCCTTTAGTACAGTGAGGTTGAGGCAACATTCTCCCTAATCTCTGACATACAAGCCTAACCCTCTCAAACAATGAGTTGATGACCTGGCCTTCCCTAATCAATGGGGGACAGGCCCAACCCTTTCAGACCTATGAGGTATTGAGCTCACTCTTTACCCTTGGGGAAGGTGCTCCACCCTCTCTGTAACCAGGGACAGCAAAACTTTCCCTGAACAGTGGGCAGGAACATCCACCCTCTTCAACTGCTGGGGCAAACTAACCCTCTCTGTACACATTGGTGGTATTCCTCTCTTGACCCAAAGAGATGTCTTAATTTCAGATCTCAACTTTCATGATTTTCCTCTTAAAGCTGTTGTCCCTTTCACCTCTCCCTATCTATGTCTCTTATAGTCCAAGCCATCAGGCAGTAAAACTTTCCACAAGTCTTTCCTGAATAGCTGCATTTTCAATCTTGACTTACAAGTTCCAAGTTAATTAATTCCTCTAATGTGGCACTATTGTCTGGGGGCTTAATTTCCAGAGGCTTTGAATTTCCAGAACCAGTTTCTGATTTCTTTGTGCATAATAATTCTGCTTATTTCTTTCCTCTAAAATTTTGCTATAAACTGCAAGGAAAAACAAGACTGCATTTTCCACATTTAGTTTGGGAATCTCCTTTGCTAAATGTCCAATTTTGTAATTTTCAAATTCTGTCTTCCATATAGCATCAGGTGTCAATCTCGCTAAGATCTCTGCAACTTTAAAACATGAATCACCTTTCCTCCAGTTTCCAATAATAGTTTCATCATTTCCTTCTAAGACCGTATCAAAAGTCAAGTATCCATATTCCTACAAACAGTATCTTCAAAGTAATCTAGGCCTATTCTATCAGGCATCTCACAATTCCTCCAAAAAATACCCCTAACTCATTTATAAAACCATTCCAGCATTTTTGGTAATTGCAAAAATACTACCCCACTCCTGGTACTAAATTCTGTATTAGTCAGCCAAAGGGGTGCTGATGCAAAGTACCAGAAATATGTTGTTGTTTTTTTAAAGGTATTTATTTGGAGTAAAAGCTTACAGTTACAAGGTCCTAAAGAGTCCAACTCAAGGTTGTTTTCTCACCCAAAGTGTGTGTGTCTGTTTATATAGCCCACCAAGGGGGCATGGACTTAACCCTGAGTCGCCCTACTGATGATGTCAAATCAAAGCCCTAATCTTAGCATAATTTAATTGAACACATCTCAGCTGAATTTGATATAATCAAAGGGTACTACACCCAGAGAAATAGATTAGTTTAAAACATAGTCTATTTTTGGTCTTCATAAATAATCTCAAACTGCCACACTGTGTACCTTGGTAACATGAATCCATGGAACCAAAGGGAATTTTTTAAAAATCACTGAAGATTGAATTTACAAAGTTATTGACAGAAAGGACCCCATATGATATTTACTATCAAATATCAGGAACACCATAGGAAATACATTACAATAAGTATGAGAATAGAATAGTAATTGTGAAATGCATTAATTAAAATAAAAGCAATATTTTTTATATTATAAATGTGAATACATTTTTTACTTTATTCCACTAATGAGCTGCATTGCAGATTTAAGGAACTCTGTATAGCAACTCAGACATAGTTTATAAAAGGTAAATGTTTACAAATGTTACACTTTCATTCTCTAGAAGTCTTTGCTCTCATTTTGTTCACCTATTTTTGGAGGAGCGAATTTTATAGGAGAAAATATAGCTCTCACAATTTCACCTTTATTTCAAAATGTTATAAATGTAAAACCTGTTAAAATTAAAAGAATTCTATCAATCTGAAAGAAAAGATGGGTATTTTATTAAATACATTTAAAGGTCAAATAGCATTCCTACATTAGGAAAAATATTTAAGAAAATTCAATCTATTGGGAACTCTGAATTTTTAAATAAATGTTATAGAACAATTTATTTAAAAGCATCCCAAAAGAAAGAGTTGTCTAAAATTCTCAGATATTTTAGGTGCTTTTATTTTTGCTGCCTTCTCTTTTTACCATCTAGTAATTCCATTATATGCATTACCTCTCTCCCACTAAAATGAAATAATATTTTGAAGAGAATTAGTGACATTTTATTTGCTGAAAACCCCTTCTTCTAATATCACTTCCAGCTTAGTCCCTTTGCAGTATTTGAGAATATTCACAATCACTTTCTCTTTGAATTTCCTTCCTTTTTGGTTCCTGTGACATATTTTCAGTGATTATTCTTTTGTACCCTTTAATGTATCTCAATCTGTTTTGCCACCACATCTAAATTCAGCTCCTATTTTTCTCTCCCCAATGTGTACCCTATGATCCAGTCACACTATTACCTCTTAATAAATTTAAACCTTAGTAGACATTGATTTACCTAAAATATATCCTCCCTCCCTTCCACCCATATATTTACCCTTGATACCCTTGTCAAATTTCTAGTCTTTCTTCAATACCTGTATGATAATTTTCTTTCTCTATATAGTCTTCAAATCTTGTAAGTAGAATTCTAACAAAGACTCATATTCACAAGGTACAGTAAGGTCCCTGGCAGATAGGAGACATTTAATTTATGCAGCAGTGGATCAAAAAATATACATATTTTATATTTAGAAGCCCTAGGTTTGAATTTTAGCTCCTTCATCCATGCATATATTTGAAACTAAACTAATAAATCCTTTTCCAAAAATCTTTGTTTCTTCATGGAAAACAACTAATAATCAATCTCCTGGGAGAGTTACATGTGATCATGTAAAGAAATTACATGTAGCTTTTAGCAGAGGTTCTATAAATAGAACTTCAGCTGCCATTACTATCAATTTCTACCTCTTCTTAATAATAATAGTTGGACAAATGCAATCTTAAATTATTCATTTCCTTTGTGAAATCATTCCAATATTACAAATCAAGAATATTCATAATGCATTCCCTGGCCTCTATTTGGAATTTTTTTTCCCTTCTACGATGTATTTAATTGTTTATCTTCTTATTGAATCCTTCTCAAATCAGAAATAATGAAAATATAGTAGGTTCTTCTTAGGTGATACAATCTTGTCCTTCCTCTATTCCACATTATACAATCTTCCTCAAGGGCCCACAACTGGATCTCCAGCCACCAGGTGACCCATATATCAAAGTAAATAAAATAATTATTGAGGTAAGGGAAAATTTTGCTGTTTCTTTTTCATATGAGTCATTTGATAAAATTTCTTTTTCTTTCCTCTTGTATGAGTTTTTGACATTCCATAATTCACAAGAAAGTCAATGAAGTTATTAAAATCCAGGCACTTCTACCAGACCTAACTAGTTATTCAGTAGGACACAAAATGCAACTTTTTCTTCCATAGTGGCCACTAACCATGCAAAAAGAAATTACATATTACATAAATATTGGTTACCTTCTAGGGCAAGAAAGGGATGCATCTTTGACCAACAATGTTTGCTACTGATAAGAGAAAAGATGGGATCAGAGAGTGTATGCTTCTTAGGGTCTAATGGAATAACAAAAGGATCAGAAGAAGGTTAGGTTAAGAAGAAAAGAGCAACAGTATTATTAAGAAAACCTAGGAAGAAAATAAGACTTTGTCTATGACTGAACAAAGAAAGAACCTGACATATTCAAAAATACTCTGTCCTTCAGAACAACCACACCTTATTTCATGGGAATGACCATCATCCCATAATCAAACTTTTTTCCAAGATTACCAGTCTATAATACTATACTGTCTCTGAAGAACAATTTGCCAATCTCTGTCATATCTTATTGCATGAATGTTTTGATTACAGACATCAGTTTTACTTTGCTAAAGGATGCCAAGGCAATTTACTAGAGGAGGGCTGGCTTTACAATGGGAATTCATTATCTTATAAATTTATAAGTTCTGAGGCCCAGAAAAATGTTCAAATTAAAGCATCAGACAACGCACTCTCCCCTAAGACTTGCTTGCCAGGGATCCTAGACTCCTGTCACATGGCAGGGCATAATGGTAGCATCTGCTATCTCTCCCTTCTCCTCCAGGACTTGTTGCTTTCAGCTTCTGGTTTCCTCAGGCATTCTCTCTGCTCCTGTGACTTTCTCTCTGCTCCTGTAGCTTCCTCTCCCCTAGCTTCCATTGATTTCAACTTCTGGCTTCTGGGACATTTTCCCTCAGCTTTTCGGTATTTCTCTCTGTCTCTCTTTCCTTATTCATTCTGTTTATAAAGGACTCCAGCAAGAAGATTAAGACCCACCATGGGTCATGCCTTACTGAGGTAACCTACACAAAAGGCCCATAACTGAAGTAATCTAATCAGAAGATCTCACTTACAATAGGTTCACGCCCACAGGAATGGATTAGCTCTAAGGACGTGATCTCTTCTGGGGTGCATAACAGCCTCAAACTACCACAACATCTGAATAGACTAAACATCTAGATCAAGGCTAATGAGGAAAGTTGATGCAACCTTAGAAATTTGAATAATTCCTAGGTAATTAACATTAATATATACCAAATTACAATGCTCAACTTTCCAATAATTGGCTATGCAAAATATTTAAAAATCAACACCTAGCACAGTAATTCCAACGTTGTGAGTACCACAAATTTGCGAAGAAATAAATCTTAGCATCATAATGAAAGGTTAAGGCATAGTAGTTACCAACATTTTTATCTACTGATGACACTAAGTGCTTTTGCAAGGTAAGTGAATTTCAATTTGGACATTATTATGTTATTCTTTCTGCTCTTTCCTTTCTACTGTGCAGAAAAAATCAATCTGTTAAAGCTTTCTTGTAGACAGACCCACAGTGACTTGCTGGTAGTTGCTGGTTGAACATATTATAAAATAGTTGGTCCAGAACTCTGGCCAGGCTATACTGCAGAGGAATCTAATGAAATGTCAAGCATCATGAAGCAAAATAATCATAACAAATAATAGCCTATCAACAAAACCTATCATAGCAAATTAGTTTTCAAAGAAGTCACCTTTAAAACCAAAAAGTAAATAGAACTGTGACAGTTGTTGGCTTTTACATTTGTTTTCTTGAATGGCACATGTCTCTTAGGGAATACAGTGCTTTTGGCATACCCAAAGGCATACAAATATTAGGAGATTTCAAAAGAAGGCCTTGATATGATTATATTTAAAAATAAGCTTAATGATTATATTCTTGGGCCACACACACTCAATGCAGTGCATGACACAAAATATTTACTCTATTCTAAATTTGCTCATCCAGACAGTCAGTATATTAGAAAAAAATGTAGACCAAACATCATTTGAGGTTAATCATCATCTTGTTAGAGTAGCATAGGAACAGACCCAGCAGCAGCCATTTTTGGCACTGTTTGCAGCCACCCTTGAACCCAGTTCCGTGGGCTCTGTTGAATGAGGGCCACGAGACTATACTTGTAGTAGTAGAATTTCTGTACCATAACAGAAAAGTATACACATTTAACTTTAGTTGTATACCAGTTACCCACTGGGTAACAAATAACCTCAAACTATTACTGTTTAAAAGAACAACCATTTTATTTCACTCTGCGAACTGTGGGCTGGCTGACACGGCTGGGACAGCTGATAGAGCTGAGATGGTTAAATGGTTTGGAGGTGTGGTTCCTGTACACGTTTGTCTCACATCTTCAAATGCAGGGCTCAGCAAACTATAAACCACAAATCAAACCTAGCTTGTAGACTGATTTTTATATGGCCCATGAACTATTAATGTGAATGATTTTTACATTTTATAGAAAAAATTTTAAAAAGAAAAGTAGAAGAATACACAACTGAATCTCACAATACCTAAACTATTTACTAGATGGTCCTTCACAGAAAAATTTTGCTGACACCTGTTAGTCAGCTAACCTGAGTGTCTTCACATGGCATTCTTAGTTTCTCAGAAACAAGGAAGGATGCAAGTTCTAGAGTGGAAATACTTTTCAAGCCTCTGAACATGTTAGGATTGGAAATGTTTTCTTTGTGAAAGCATTCCCTTGGCCAAACCCAGAGTGAGTATGTGGGTGAGGGACTACAGAAGGGCACAGACACAGGGAAGTGTGACCATTAGACTGTAATTATTTTACCATAATATCCCAAGGAGCCATTGCCAAATGACTCTCCACAGTTCATGCAATCACGTACTATAAGTAATAAATAAGTATATCTATTTTTTCTTATTTTCTCAACCACTTGATATTGTCATATGGTAAATTTTTTGCATAAATGATATGTATAAACTTGTATATCATGGGCATTTTCTTTAGCATTTCCCCAAATACTTAGAAGTTTTATTATCTTTTCTTTGATCATTCACAATTAATATTATCTATTTTTGAATCTTTTGTCCATATCTTTAATTTTATATTGGTCTTTAAAATTTTTATCCTTTATCTAATTGGTTTGCAGAAAATTTTATATACATATGTTCTAGGTATTGTTTGTTACACATATTGCTGGAAATTTTATCTTTTTTATCTTTTCAATTTAATGGTGTGTTTTGATGCAATAATTTTACAATTTTTATGAAAAAAAGCATCAATTTTGTGTTTTGTTAAAGAATTATTTCCCCTATCCAGATCATACAAATATTTTCCTATTTTTACTTCTAACATTTTAAAATTTTCTTCTTCACAGCTCTTTAATATGTCAGGAATATATTTTTTAAAAGCATCTATTATAAGAATCTAATTTTTCTCTAAAAGGAAAAATAATTGTACAAGCAACATTAACTGAAAATTCTGTTATCTCTCCATTGAAGTTAAATGCAAATTTTGTCAAAAATCTCCTTTACTTACACGTAAATCTATTCTTCTCCATTTGTGCCTTATTACTTACATAGCCCAAACTTCTAAAAGAGCAGGGGAAGAGATCCCACCATGGCTTGTCTCTTGGAAAGGCCAAAACTGCTCAGGTCAGAATTGGTAGCTCTGTATGCCCCACTTAGCATTGGAGGAGAGAAACAAATCTATACTGTTGGCATATGATTTTTATGCCATGAGAATCCCTGCCTTGATTAGCATCCAAAAATGTTTGCTTTTTCTGTTTCCAGGTGTAAGGTCTAGTCAGACCTTTTCATTACATTAACATCTTCCCCAGTTTGTGGAATGGAAGAAAGCTGAAGCATCGTTGCAGAATAGAAGAGACTTTCTCTATGGATTAGAAATGTGTTCAGTTTTAGTAAATGACTCATGTTATTTAGTAGAAATCTGTGCTCTTCAATTTATAGGCACAGGATCACATTTATAGTGATTGCTGGCAACTTTGGCTTATTTTCTACCATTTTGTGTGGTACTTTCTATACACTCTTTTTTTTTTTTTTAAGATTTATTTATTTATTTAATTCCCCTCCCCTCCCCTGGTTGTCTGTTCTTGGTGTCTATTTGCTGCATCTTGTTTCTTTGTCCGCTTCTGTTGTCGTCAGCGGCACGGGAAGTGTGGGCGGCGCCATTCCTGGGCAGGCTGCACTTTCTTTTCACGCTGGGCGGCTCTCCTTATGGGTGCACTCCTTGTGCGTGGGGCTCCCCTACGCGGGGGACACCCTTGCATGGCACGGCACTCGTTGCGGCACTCGTTGAGCGCATCAGCACTGCGCATGGCCAGCTCCACACGGGTCAAGGAGGCCCGGGGTTTGAACCGCGGGCCTCCCATGTGGTAGACGGATGCCCTAACCACTGGGCCAAAGTCCGTTTCCCTATACACTCTTTTTTCCTATTTTTCTGTTTTTATAATTACTTTTCAAAGTATAATCCACACAAAGAAAGTCTATTCTCCAATGTCTTATTTCACATACTTGTCAGAGAATATCTCTTGTGTCTCATGTCAAAATAATCTATAACTTGGTTTACTATTTTGTTCAATTCAGAATATAAAGCCAAAATTAAAATGCCATTTTCTTCCCTCAGTCCTGGAGAAAAAATTCTAATATCTTAAACTGGAGCAAACACTCCATTCTCCAGGTTCTAATTTACCCATTCATCATTTTCCGTTCTGTGAACTTCACTATCTAGTACTCGATCACCTGAGACAATGGTCAATATGTACCCATCCCTCCTTCAATAATGACTGTTTAGTGCTCCAAGTGGCAATGCTGTTGGGCTCTTCAGGGTCTTAGCTGTCTGAACTCACCCTCTTCACCAAAGCATGCCTGAGCAAGACGGGACGAGAATGGAGAGTGATGAGTGGCAGCTGTGGACAAAGAAGGGGGTGAAGAGAAGGTGATATTGGAAGATAGGCCAACAAACTTAATGGTAAATTCACCTTATTGTTCTTAGGCTATTGCACTTATCTAGAGGGACAGAGTTAATAGTGAAGTTCCCTATTTTCTAAATCCTCCCTGCTTTTTCCCTGCCACTTTTTTGTTGTTTCCCTCCTTTCTTTCAATCAATTGAGGTGTTTGTTGTGTTGTTGCTTTTTTTAATTTTATGATCTTTCCTTTTTTATTAGGAAAATTTTACAATATATTTCTATTTCTTCCTGGTTATCTATTAAGTTGTAATACTCCCAGGTACCTGAATAAAGCATAAAACCAATTCATTCATCTAAGCAGTCTTTCAAATATTAACACAATAGTTTACTTGAATATGCATCTATCAGTTGATAGCCAGTTATATCCTATCAAAGATTAAATTACAATAACCCAATATCTTGTAAATATTTTATTATTACAGAGAATTTTGTTCTTTCATTCCTTAAAAAGTATCATTCCCCCACAGGCTATTTTAAAGATATCTCCTATTTGTGCTCTGCTGTTATCACTTTATATATCTTATTTGGGACATGTAATAATCTCTTAATCTGATAAATCTTGTATTATATCACTTATAGGAAATTATCAGTCCAAATTCTTTGAAAACTGTGATGGATAGACTCATGTGTCAACTTAGAAAGGTAACAGTGCTCAGTTGTTTGGTTAAGCACTCGCCTAATTGTACTATGGAGACATTTTGTGGGCTTAAATCATCCATGATTTAATTACATCTATGGCTGATTACATCCACAATCAGCTGAGGAGATTTCAGTCAGCAGTGAGTGACCTCTCATCCCAATAGTTGAAGGCCTTAAAAGGAGAAGTGATTTCAGCAATCAGGTAGAGAATTCTCATCTCTACTTCAGATAGATAGCATCTCCTGGGGAACTCATGCAGGAACTGCATTAGAGTTCTTGCCTTGCAGCCTGCCCTATGGAATTTGGAAGCTTGTCTCCCCATATTCACATGAGACAATTTTATAAAATCTCATGATAATTACACATATCTCCTACCAGTTCTGTTTCCCCAGAGAACCCTGACAAATTGGCTGTCTAACATCATGTTTGCTGTATTATTTTCTTCTGGAACTTCAATTGAACATATATCAGTTTATGCCATTCTATCTTCAATGTCTCTCAATTTTCCTTTATTTTCCAACTCTTCATTTATTTGCTTTTGTTTTTTGTGTGTGCGAATCTATTTGGCATTCCATGTATCCCTCACATATCTCTTCAAGCTGATTAATTCACATTTTTAGCTTTGTATGTTACCTATCCTGTATGCAATTTAATTTACCTACTTTGTATGAAAAATGAATATTAACTTCAATTGTAACATTAATAATTTCTAAAGCTCTATTTTCTTTTAAAATATGACAATCTTTTTCTGACATTATTGACTTCCTTTCTCAATTTTCTTTCTTTCTTTCTTTTTTTTTTTTTTTTTTTTTGGTAATCATTTGCTTTTCTGAATAAATTATTTTATTTTCTTTATCCTAAATTTAAAATATCTGAAGATTCAGGGGTCTATTGCTGATGACCATTGTCTTCATTTGGATTTATCTTCTTGTGATTAAAATTGTGTTTATGCAATCAAGTTGGCTGATTTTATCCTGTGAGAAATTTGTCAGGCCTGGACTGAGTGTGTTTCCTCTCAGATGTTTTGTTTTTTTACTGCTGTGTACACTAGACCCCTGCTGAATCTCAATGAGGAAACACTTTAAATTAAGTATCAACTTGTTAGGAGCACATGGCCTAAATATTTGAAAGATCAATGAATTTCAAAACACAGGAGAAATTTTAGTTGTATCTAAAACTCGAGCAGCAAAGTTATGATTCCCCATAGTTTCCCTTTCACTGTATGTGAATCCTTTCCAAACTTAACACTTTCCCCGAGTGTGGCCCTCCAAGAATGTAAGTGTATATGCAGGTGTCAGGTCCACACTTCCTACTTTATTCTGGCTTAAAATAATTTAACCTCCATAAACATCAAGCCCTTGTTTATTGTGAAAATTGGAAATCTATATTAGCTTCTGCTTTAACTGATATTTCATTAATTCTTTTACATTTCCATATGTATATACATACAGTGTACATTTTACATTTCATAGAAAATTCCTTAAATGGTTGCTATTCAAAGGAATTTTTATGAAAATCATTTACTACCTTAAAAAAGGCAGAAATTTTATATGGAGAGTGGCATTTCCATAATTTATAGTTCACAATGATATGCAATGAGAAATCAATACAAATAAATTCTTTTTGCCCATCAATAATGTAATTTTAATTTATATGGAACTTATATTGTAAAAGGATAGAAAACATATGTAGTATTTATGTAAATATATTTAAAAATCCAATCTCCTAGGTTTAGCTAAAAAAATATGACCTATTTAAAATACATTTTACTCATATTTTCACATTTTAGGATATGATATGCCCATAAAGTTATTCTCATGTGGAATTTATTTTAATGAATGCTCAAAGATAAGTAAATAAAAGAACTCATCAGAAAGCTATACTGCATAATGAATTTAAACTACCAATTTTAGATAATAAACAAGAACAAAAAGAGATTCCAGATCTAATTTGGATAATATGGATAATATATTAAAATGCCCTCGTTCTGCATAGTTAAAAGCTTCCTAAGTAAAAATTACTTACCTTGGATTGTCAACATTAAAAATTAACAATTTTCAATGCTACTGTCAAAGCCCCCAGTTTAAATTACACACTCTCCCTTTGGGTAGAACTTCCAATAAACAGGGTTAATAAAGTAATAAATTTGTTGAGTTTTTGCAAGCAATAATAACTGTGCAAGTATTGGCACCACATGAAGTTTTAAATCTCTAATAATGTGTAGATATGCATAAAAATCATTACAATAGATGCATTTAAGCTGCTGATTTTTAAAAATATATAACTTCTACTGTTATTTCAATATAAAGTGACTGAGCCCATACCAGGGCCCTATCCCATCATTCAAATGCATTTTTTATATTTTTTTCCTTAGACAATTCACCCAGGTACTGCTTTAGTGATATGATTGCATACTTATTTGGTCCAATCTATGCTAGTTTCAAATTTCTCTGAGATTAATTTCTCATCCCCCAGTCAATGCAGCATTGGCATATGAATATGGCTTATGGCAATTTTTATGCAGGCTGTGTAATGTACAGGGTGAGGTAATTATCCCACTTAGTTATCTATATTGATTAAATTCACCTTTCAGTTGCTCTCTTCTCCAAATATGTGACAAACATAGAAAGGACAAGGATCCAGTTAAAATTATAATTCCCTCCATCTACCTGGTAATACTTTTCATCTGCATGGAAAGAGACTTCATCTGAAAGGTAATAATTGGAAATAAATAAAATCCTGTCATTCACTAGCTTAGTGATTCTCAAGCCACAGTGAACATCAGAATCACCTGGAGAGCTTGTTAACAGAGAAACTGCTGAGCCCCGGCCCCAGAGTTCCTGATAGGGCTTGAGAATATGCATTTCCAACTAGTTTCTAGGTATGGTAGTTTGAGCTGTACGTACCCCAGAAAAACATGTTCTAAAAGTTAATCCATTCCTGTGGATGTGAACCCATTGCAAGTAGGACATTTTGATGAGGCTACTTCAGTTAAGGTATGACCTACCTTAGTTAGGACAGGTCTTAATCTTCTTACTGTAATCCTTTATGAGAGAATGAAATTCAGGCAAACAGAGAGTGAGCTCTGGAAGAAAGATGCTGAAATCAACGAAACCCTGATGAGAAGGAAGAGAGCAGCAAACGGTGTCATGTGCCTTCTCATGTGACAGAGGAGTCAAGGATAGCCACCCTCAGGGCTTTGAGAAGAAAGCCTTGCCTTGATGATGCCTTACTTTGGACATTTTCCCAGCCTCAAAACAACAAGAGAATAAATCTCCATTGTTCAGCCCATTCCATTTCATATTTGCTTTAAGCAGCCTAGGAAACTAAACCACTAGGCAATGAGGCCACTGCTGTTCTCAGCATCACACTTTAAGTAAAACTACCTAGAAATTAGAGCAGGGGTTCTTAACAAGAGGTCCAGGAGCTTGAATTGAAATTCAAGAAAACATTATTCTTGTGGGGACATGCTGGTGTGGGTGTGGTATATTTATTAAATAATACACAGTATAGTGTGGACTTAGGTGTCCATGGTTTTCACCTGACTGGAAAAGGGCATCCATGAAAAAAAAAAAGGTTAAGAACTTCCAAATTAGAGCATTAATCTTGTTGCAACATTTTTGGTAAATAAGGAATCTTTATAAACTTCTCCCCTATCTTTAGAGCATACCCAGTTTATATATAAATTAGCCATTCTCCTTGACACCCACTTTAGTTGAATAGTTCTGTCTGTTAACTATTAGTGTAGCTACGTTCTTATTTACTTTTCCAATTTTGTATGAGAAATAATGTATTGACTTAAATAATCACTTCCACAGAGATTAAGCTTTGCAAGCCTTTGGAATGTTGAATCAGTTCTGTTAAATAGAGTCTCCATTAGAGAAAATTAATATAAACCAAAGGAGTTCATGAGACTGTATGACAGGTTTTGTGAATCAATTAGATTGACTGATCATGAAATCAACACTTGTAATTGTCTTCTTAACAGAAAAAATTAACTGCCATAGTCTGTGTCTGTTTAAGGAAAGGAAAGTGAATTTATAAACCGGTGATAGCATGTTTATATGTATGGAAAGCAACAAAGCTAAGGAAAGCAGCAGCCACAAGGACGGATCCCATGTGGCATTAAAGAACATTCTGGACTTCATTAATTCTGGAAATTCCCATATTTCTTCTATTTTAGGGCAGCCACATAAAATAAGGTATATCCAGTTAAATTTGAACTTCAAATAAACAATATTTTTAATATGCCCCAAATATTTCATGAGATATATACTCATGAGATATAAACTAGATATTTACCTGAACAGCACATTTAACTGGTTATATTTATTTGTTAAATACAGCTAGCATATTGTACTTGGACTTGTCTGCCAGAGTGGTGTGGTTACACATATCAATGGAAAGAAAGCTGTTTTACTTCTAATTTTTTTTTTCAAAATAAATCATTGCTTTTACGAGTCAGTGCTTATTCAGGGAAAAAATCATTTTGAATATTAATATCTTACACAATGAGTATTAATACCATACACATTTGTTAGGGAAGTTGGGGAAGAAAGGATCCAACAGTGGAGAATCACCAAAAAGTTATTAATACTAAACCCCCTGCAACATGTGTGTGGGTGGAAAAATCAAACTTACAGGGAAATCTGAGAAGCTACACTTTTCCATCTACTAGAGTGGAGTAAGAAGGAAAGAAAGAGGACCGATTTATGGAGGTCTCCGCACCTGGAAGTGGGTCTGTGACACCAATGGCCTGGAGCGGGGAGCACCAGGACAAGCTGCAACTGCCCTTTCCCTTTGCATTTCATGTAATCCTAAGGAAGGCAGGAGAGTGCTGGTTGCTGTTGCTTCACTTCTTCCTTTCCAATGTGGTCCAAATTTCTTTTTTATCCAACTCTAACCTGGAATTGTAAAGCTAAGGGGATTTAGGAAACATGATTGCAACTTAGCGAACTTTACCCAGTAAAACCATCATAGTCAACATTTACCAACTTGGCATTCCTGCATCTCTTTGAACCATATTTAAATTCCAAGATCATCCTTGGTAAGTCTATGTTTCCATGTTAATGTATAACTTTCATTCCTACTGCCAGCACCCATTTTTCATAAGCCCATCGGACAAGGACAGAGGTGCCTAACAGAAGAGGCTGACTGACATCCACAAAATATATCATTTTTTTCAATGGATTAACATCCTCCTTTTGTTGAAGTGGCTCTTTGAAGAGCATTTATTGGAAAATTAATATCTTCACATTCTTCAGAGAGGTCCACCTATGCCTCATCCTCAGATCTTCTTGTCAACTCTTTCCAAAATTTTCCTCCAAAGTTCTTGAGCATCTAGGAAAGCATTGAGCAACTGTACATCAATCTGCAAATTTGTAGCCCTAGCTGTCTGTCCTTCCAGGCAAAATTATCCAGGCAGGCTTTTCACATTTCTGCCCAGAGAGATGATTTATCTTCATCCTTGTTCTTCAGGGCTCCCCTAAGTGGGATTATTTGATGAAGCTCTCCACTTTTAGATGATGACAGCATGCCAGGAAGAACCATTTATTTTAAAAAAGCCTGAAGCTTTGTTTTCTCAGTAAGTTGGTGCTAGGGGATTCCAATGAGACCGTAGGTGTGGTTTACAAGAAGAAGCAATGTGGCAGGAGAATCAGACATGGAAATCAAAGCCTCTTGCACTTGTACTTACTTGTGCCTTCAGGACCTAAATCAGTATGAACTAAAGTGCACCATTGATGATAGAGTGCTACTTTTCAAGCGCAACATTTTGGCTTTGTGGATCAGATAACATCCAGTTCATAATAGATCACTGGTGGCTTACATTAAGCACTCAGACAATGAGGTCCCAGTCACAAGTCAGAAGACACTGTGTAAAAGATCAATAGTTATCTGCTCAGGATGTCTTAACTTTGCTGGAAAATCTTCAAGATCTACTCTGCAATTCACCCACAAAAGGTTTGCCAAATGTGCCATAGAGCATCCTTATTTGCCACAGACATTTCAAGTATGGTCAGTTTCTTGCACCTGTTACAGAGCCATCTCTTTCTGAATCCTATTCAAGACTGCAAACTTGACTTATTTGATAAGTAGATCAGAGTAGCATGCTTAAATAAAGTATAAGTTGCCTCCACAATCTGAACATACATAGATTATTTGATAGCATTTGCATTTATTAGTGGTAGGAATTTATAGATAGAGCAACTTGCTCTTCACCTTGAAAGAAATATCTTGGTAGGCCCATAAAATTTTATGGTTTTTTTCCCTCCCTCTAGCAAACATGTACTTTATCAGCCTACATCCTATTAACCAGAACTAATCAGCATTATATCATCAATGTAGGCATTAGTGTGATGTTTGTGAAATGGAGACGTGATTGAGGTCCCTATTGACTAAATATTGACTGAGTGTTAACAAGTAATGTAGCCCAGTGGTAGAGAAATGAAGGTATATTGCTGCCTCAGCCAGTTGAAAATAAACTACCTCTGATGGACAGTAGAGAAAAGAAAAGAAAACATAATGATTGCTATATTAATAGCTCTAGCAAAGTATCAAGAACTACAACAGAATCTGTAAGTGGAGACACCATTTGATTAGAGTTATGGAAATGCTTTGCCATTCTTGAAGATGCATGTTTTTTGCCAACCCAAATACATGAGTTGAATAGCAATGTGGTAGGAATCACCAGTCTTGCATCCTTTATGTCCATGATAGTAGCACTGATTTCTGCAATCTCTCTAGGTATGTGATACAGTCATTTTTTGTGGAATGTGTGTATGTGTGTGTGCGTGTTTACTATGTTGATTTGTGGAGGCAATTCTAGAAGTTTTCTAATTGATCTTTACTACCATAATAGATCTAAATCAAAGAGTCAAGAAATGATTGTGGAGGTTTTACTTCTAAGAGTGTCTATTTCCAATATGTATTTTCAAGCAGATGGGATAATTACTGTGTGGACTCAGGGACCATTTAGGCTGACAGATGGACCTGTGCCAGAAATGCATTACTCACCTGACCTTTTAAGCTACTCAACTTCATTGGCTAGCTCATCTTTTCCTATGCCCAAACCACTCTTTTAATTTTATAGTTTGATAATAAGTTGTAGTCATTTCAGATTTGGCCATTTCTTTATCTATGTCTTTTGCATCTTTTGTTATATTTATTTAATATACTATGATATTTTTTCCTGTAAATATTGTTTTTAAATTGTTTTTCATAACAATTACTGGTATACAGGAATACAGCTTTGTTTTGTATAACAATTTCATATAAAACTACCTTATGTTTAAATGTAAATTAATAGCTTATAGATTTTTTAAAATTTTCTTGATGCACCAACATATAATTTACAGAAGAGTATTTTTATTTATTTTCATTTTAAACATTATATCCTTTGTTTCTATATTTTGACTTATTATGCAAGAGCCCCAGTAAATTATCAAACAAATATGAAAAAGCAGTCCTGTTATATTTTCTTATTTCTCACAGAGTAAGCTTTCAACATTTCCTCATTAAATATTATTTTGCGTAATTTATCATTTTATGGATATCCCTTTTCACTTCTTCTTTACTCAAGTGTTTTCTTTATGAGTGAATCTTGAATTTTATCTGATAATGTTTATGAATCTCCTGAACTAAGTGATAAATGATTTCTCCTAAATCTGTTAACATGGAAAATTAAAGTGGTTTATTTTTGAATGTTAAATAACTTGTGCATGAAATTATTCTTTTAAACAATCTTGAGCTCAGTTTGATAATATGAGGTTAGGATTTTGCATACAAGTTCATTGTAATTTTGGTTTCTTCTAACATTTTTTACAATTTTAATTCAAGATAATACTGGACTTATGAAATGGCTAGAAACTTATACCTCCCTCTACTTTCTTTCTTGGGAGAATGTTATGTAAAAGATATTTTTCTTTAAATATTTGGTATCATTAACTGCTGAAGCCCCTGAATCTGGTATTTTCTTTGCAGAAACAATTTTTTTAACTGACTTGATTACTTTAAAAGATAAGAATTCAAATTTTCTAGGAATTTTACGTTAGTTTTAATTTATGTGTTAGATTTATTGACATGTGTGAGCATGCTTATGTTTAGAAAACTGCCCATTTCTTCTAAATTTTTTAAGTTTTGTTATGAGTTTTCATACCATACTGTTATGATTATTTGAAGATTAATTGGCTAAATTATGGTCTCTTTTTTCATTGCTGTTATTATTTATTTGTGCTTTCTCTTTTTAACTCATGATGTCTTGCCAGATGTTTATAAGTGATATTAATTTTTCAAAGAAATAAATTTCTTTGGTGTCCTATATCTTCTATATTGTATAATTCTTTCTAATTTTATTAATGTATTTCATGTATTGTTTCCTTTTATTTTCTTTGCTTTTAATTTCCTGGTCCTTTTACCACTTTCTTTAAATGAAATCTAAAGCAATGGTTCCATCTTTTCTCCTTAATTAATATATTCATTTAAAAATATATTTTTGTCCTACTAAGCATAGGTTTAACTGTATCCCATATATTTTGGTATGTAATATTTTACCTGCTATTCAGTTAAAATTTACATATATTTATGTTTTAATTTTTATTTTCAGTTCTTTGCTGATCATGGTTATTTAGAAGTGTATTTTAAGTTGTCCAAACATAAAAGGATTTTTCTATTTATCTTTCCACTAAGTATTCCTAGCTTAATTAAATTATTACCAGAAAAACACCTCTGTTATTTTAATCCTTTAATTTTGGATGGCAATAGATTCATGAATCACAATTTTGTTCTATTTTAATAAAAATTCCATCTTCTTTTGAAAGGTGTGTATTCTCTTAAGTTTGGAGAGAAATGTTTTATATGTATAAATTAGGCTAATTTCATTTAATTTAGTTTTCAAATCTTCTTTGTCTTTACTGATTCTTTATCTGCCTGTTCTGTTTCTATGTATTGTGGTAAAATCTCCATTGTGATTGCTTATTTATTTATATTTCATGTTCTGGCCTATACTATTAGGTGCACACAAGTATGAAAAAGTAACATATATTTGGTAAAATTTAACATCTCTCCTTATAACATATCATACTTTTATATAGCAATGGAATTGCATTAGCTATTATTCTGTCTGATCTTACTCATAGCTACACAAGCTTTCTTGAATAATTTTAGATTGGTTTAATAACCAAGGCAAGGAATTTTGGGAATCCAGCTAAACCCTCCCAGTTCTTCCGGAATTACTTAGTGGTTCCAGTAAAATATTCATGGGCACGATTCTTTGTCCTAAGGTTACCTGAGATTATTAGGTAAAGACGGCATTGCCAAGAGTCTCTTAGGCATCTGGCAACCATTTCTTTGGCTTGATTCAGAGACTATCCTGAAAGAATACCAAGAGACCAATTATTTCCCTTTCCCTTGCCTCTTCAGCACACGTTCGCCTTGCTGGTTTGCTTGCTTGGACTTGCATTTTTCTCTGTATGTCTTCCCCTCCCACCCCCACACGCATACAGATGAAATAAAGATTTAAGCTCACCCCCATTGTGGAGGTGAATGACAAGAGCCAATCCCAATGCTACTATATTCAACTTCACTTGTTATTTAAAGTAATTGCAGCTAGGAAAGTCACTGTTTGAAAGGCAGAATAAAGACAACCAAGCTGTCAAATCGATCATAAGAAAAAAGTAAAATAAGGTGTAAAATATGTGAAGATGACCTGGATTTGGATATTGATGGTCAAATATATAGGATAAAGATCAAGAGGTCCAGAGTAAAGTTGGAAGTGGAGATATATATTTAAGCGTTGCTCCCATTTAAAGAGATATTTAAGCCATTAAGATTGTACCATATACTTTTACTTCTTCTCTTACCAGAAACTTTTGCAAGTTGTTAAGCTGTCAATGCTGTAAGACCCCTATTAATAAGTAGATGTGTTTAATTCAATCTCTCTGTCTTATGTCTTGTTTTGGAATTTCAAAATACTAAAGTCCTTTAGCTTTCCTTGATAGGTTAGAAGGTAAACTATATAGGAACAAGTAAAGAAGGGGTTTCTTAAAAAGGAGGGAGGGAAGGCATTTAATGTTTAAATAGTTTTCTTCACAAACCCATAGTTACAAATGAAAATTAGACCAGAAAGGACTAAAAGTGGACAAGCTTCACTTACTGTTAACGAATTTAAGAACTCCTCCAAATCTCCAAATCCCCAGTTTCTTCCATTTGCAATAATTTCAAAAGAGTATCCTATTTATGTGAACATAGTATAGGCTGCAATTCATTGAAAAGTTTAATTAAATTGACTGGTCAATTCAAGTAATCACTGAAGTCAAAGAATGAGCTTGATTTTCCCTGCTACCTGAGCTTCTTAAACTGGTCTCCCACAGTACATTAACCAACCACTGTGCTGTCTGCGTTCAATCTGAGTCCACAAATATAGTCCTTTCAATTCATTCTCCTGGCCAGAAAAATCAGTCAAATAGTCAAATACTTCACAACTAAATTACAATTGAAATCATCTAAAAAACAACTTAATCCTCAACATCTTTTCATTTGCAATAGATATATATAATTTTCTCACTAAAATTTATTGATTTGTTAGTTGTTTTTTTTAATCTTCTAGCATTTATACCATGCACAAATCAGTTTAAGGAATACTGAAAAAAAATTGGTGTTCTTCCTCATTGTCGAATAAGTATTCTTGGGAACCTACCCATGTAGTAGACAAACCTCCATTTACACACGTACTAAACATTCTGGCAAGGCACTGGGGTTTCAGCAGGGAATCTGTGAATTGGAGTTGGAGGTGATCAGGGGATGGATTGTGCCTCCCACCAACAAGAGTCATGACAGTTGGTGAAGTGCACATCATTTGCAGTTTTCCCTTCAAACAAATATTTTATGGGGGTTTATTCATATATGCCTATGTTTATCTCCTCACTGTTATCTTAAATCCTTGAGTTTAACCTTTTATTTGTTGCTAAGTAACCATAATTTCTATCTCCAATATGAGGTCTTCTTTACCTCCTGGTCAATAGCAGAAGTGGACAGATAAAGAGTTGTAGTTCAGTGAGCGGCTGCTGCTGTAGTATATTAACAAGGAATTTGAGGTAACAGACTGGAGATAGTAAATGACAAAGTGCAATGGAATACTGGCCATATATCCTTTTTCTTCTATTCTACATTGATCTATAGAATAGCAACATGTTAAATAAATATTTATAGAAAAATGACTCACAACAGATTTGTAAACTTATCTTTAATAGCCAACCAATATATTTATATTAACAAAAAAAGAAACAATAAAACACGTCTCTAAGAAACCTCATAATTTAATATGCTTTGTAAGTTTTTTTTTCTTTTTAATTAGTTCAACTTCTTGTAATAGATCTCTGATGCCACTGTCATAGAAGATAGTCATAGAAAGAGACATTTTAGAGCTGGTGTTTTTTTTCCAGGAAGGAAGAAATATTCAATATATACAGAAAGTCACAGACCAAAATTAATGAAAAATATCCTCTTTTGTAAACATGTCATTTCTCCACTAAGTGATGTAACATGAGTGCTGCTTTGCATTATTAAAGTGCCATGTGATTCAAACTATGTAGTCTTAATGGCTCTCCCATGAAATAAACCAGTTTTTATTCTAAGAAAGTATCATCTGGAAAGATGGAAGCCAGTTTAGAGGGCTCATCTTATTAACCTTAATATTAAGGCAGCTGTGGGAGAAAACATCTTTTCTGATTGAAATATTATCTTCTTTTATCATATGTTCTAATTTAGCTTCAGGAGACAGGATTGGATAAAAAAAATATGGTGGTAATTTGCCCCTTCAATATATGTCTAAAGAAAAGCTAATCGTTTTTGGCATGCATTCTCCAATTTTCAATTCAAATATAATTTTCAGAAAAAGAGGATCATAATGATCAGCAATAGTTTCTTTGCCTCTTACTAAACTTTCCTTTTTAACACAAATAATAAAATATTAATAAATTGGTCTTCATTCAGTGCTGATCTTGTTATAGATTTCTTTAATCTACTTTAGAAGACAACCAGAAATAAATGGCACAAGATGTGCTACAAAGTAAAACAGAACCCTTGAAGGAAATTTTCAAGAAAGTCTATGTATTACATTAAGGATAATTATTCTGCAATATTTTAAAATTAGAATAATAAAGCCAAAATATTTGTGTCCTTAAGAAAATTCCTCAACTTTTCTGTTTTTTAATATTTTTTCAAATTATATAATTGTCTTATAATTAATATGTATATGGGTATAGATATTGAGGTCTGTCCCCAGGACAGAATTTCAGTCAACCCAATATGGAGGTATATAAAGAGTTTCGTTAATAAAACTTTAGGAACATCTGTACAGCCAAGCACAGAATGGCAAGATTAGAGTATTGTTTTAGTTTGCCAAAGGGCTGCTGAAGTGAAGTATCAGAAATGTGTTGGCTTTTATAAAGGCTATTTATTTGGGGCAAGAACTTGGAGATCCAAGGCCATGAAAAGTCCAACTCAAGGTACCATAAGAGGTGCATCTTCACCCAAGTCAGCTGACACATGTTGAAGCAAGATGGTGGGCAATCTCTGCCTGGTTTCTGCCTTCCCTTCCAGGACGTGCCATCTCCCACAGCTCAGCTGTAGAAAACCAGGCATAGGGCTTGTATCTTACTGGGCCTCTTCACTCAGGCTTGGTTCCTCCACTTTCATTTTTTGCAGATTTGAGCTGCAAATTATCAGACATAAGGCTAATTTCTCCCCAAGGCCTCAGCTCCTTGAGTCTCTGCATTTTGTCATATGGCAAGATCAAAATCATAGACCTCTTTTTCCTGTGTCTCCATTTTTTTATCAGATGCAGCAGGAGGGCAGAGAGTCAACTTGAGTCATACCTCACTGCAGTATTCCATTTGAAAAAGGTCTCACACCCATAGGAGTGGACTAGCCCACAAACATAATCTTTTGCCTTTTGGGATTCATAAAATAATTTCAAACTGCTACAGTAGTATTTAAAGAAAAGTGATTGTGGTTGTTAAATATTATGAAGCCATGAACTTTACCCATAGATGTTCAACCAAACTATTTAAGGTGCCCTTCTCACCAGAGGAAACTCAGGCTAATGGATTGGTTGTCAGCCTAGAACAGCAGACCATCCCTCCACTTCCCAGCACCTGTCCCTCTGTTCCCACCAACTTCACCACCTAGATAGCAAACCGTTTAATTTTCTGAAGAGTGGAAAGGCCCAAGATGAGTAAATCCTGGAAATTTTGGTTCTGACAATCTGCTAGGGCCAGAAAAAAGTCTTTCTAGTGGGTACTTGATAATTAGGACTTTATTACTGATAGTGGGACTTCAGTTAGCTGATTAAATCACTCCTTCCTAAGAAGTGAAGCCTTGAACAGATGATAATCTCAGATTGCTGTTACCAGTAATATTTGGATTAAATAAAAAAGAGTAGAGAAAAGAGAATTTGGATTTTAATTTAGCAAACCTTTAAGATAATGATTTAATTTTTAAATATTAGTCTATTTAAAACTTTTAAATGTTGGGCTGTGATTTCTTCCCCGAAAATTCATAGCAGTATGGTGTTTATATTTAATTTGGGAAATTTTTTCTAATTGACATTTTATTCTTGGAGAATCTTCATGTTGCCATTTATTCTCATTGAAAAATGTCTAATTCAATTATGTGGTAACAAACCTATATAAGAAATAAAAGAGAGAGTGTTCTTCTTTGGACAGAGTGCCTTTGGGAATTAATTAAATAAAAGGATTATCTTTTCTTCCTATGGGTAAAAGAGTCACATATGGGAATATGTGAATAAAAATCAGTAGTACGTTTTGGAGGAGTTGCCAAACAAAGGTGAAAGAATTTCCCTTGAAAACATTGTCTTTCCCAGTGAAGGACACTCAACCATCAGAAAGTAGACTTTTGAGTAAAGACCAACAGGCTAAAAGAGGAAAACTAGAGGGGATATTAGGAAAGAGCAAATATGTCCAACTCTTCAAGTATAACTCTCCCTATTACTTTCCATCCCTTCTTTATTCTCCCCTATGGGTTAGAGAAACTTACCTCATTGGTAAATTTAGAAGAAGGAACTGGATATTGGAAGATCAGATATTCCTGTCCTCTCTTTTTAACGGTTTGTTTGCATGAAGCTGGCATTTATTCCATTTAGCTTTGTCCTACCATTCTTTCCTGGGGCTTTTAGTCCTCAGATTTTCCTAGTGAATGAAGAAAAGTGAATGTAATCTTGCCTACTTGCCTGCAGGTCAAAACTTAATCCAGAAACTCAACGATCATCAGTAAGAAGCCTGAAGGATTTTTCTTCACTTACTGGATTCCTCCTCTATTTCCCAAAGGTGTTGGAACTTGAGTGGGAACAAGGGTTATATTTATTACTCAGAACTCAACAGAACTCAGGAAAATGGTGGTTGTACAACGTTTTAGTTTGCAAAAGGCTGCTGGGAGAAATGTGCTGGCTTTGATAATAAGAATTTATTAGATTAAAAGCTTACAGTTCTGAGGCTATGAATGTGTCCAAATCAAGGCATCATCTGGAGATGCTGTTGATACCAGTCAATGCTGGATTCTCGGCTGGATGTTCACAGAAAAGTCAATTATATGACACTGGTGTTCAAAGAGAAAAGAGTTTATTGCTGAGTGCAAAGCAAGAACAGAAGATCTATTGGCCATAAATCTGCCTTCCAGAACTGGAGAAACTTCAGTAATTTATCACATTCAAACAAAGGCAGGCAGGCTCAGGATGATAATGAGGTTGGAAATAGTCTAATTGCTGAACATGCAGAGACTGATTACATTCTTAGTTTACTTAGTTTAAAGTTTAGGTTATTACAAATGTTTGGTGGGCCAACTCTGATTAGAAGTGCTTTGGTTTAGCAAGATAACTTAGAAATTTGGGGTGATTGGTCCTGGGTTCACTCATTTTTTTAACCTACAAGGGGCTATGTGCAAAGCACCCAACTCTAGGGCTGCAAAATAAGATAATGAGATATAAGCAGGGACAGTAATGAGTTGTCCAGTTACCAGGTAAGGTCATGTGGTTTCAAAACATAGCATCAGCATTAAAGAAACAAGGCATCTGGGCTGCAGTTCAATGATTCACAACAGTTACAGATATCTTTGCTTCTAGCTATTTCAAAAAGCTAGCATGCATTGAGTCTATAATTCAGTAAACCATCACAGTCATTGATATTTTCTTTTGGATACTTATAATATATCAGGAGGTTAAAAATGGTTTAAAATACAATTCGTTGCGTCAAAACACATCTGTTAATTTGTTGATTACATTGTCTCACCAAGCTGCAGCTATGGGCGATCAAGCACATGGCAGCGCAAAATGTCAGTCTGCTCCTCTCTCCCCTATCTCAAGCCCTGTGGCTTTTCTCTCTTCTAGGCTCATCAAGTTTTGGAGGCCTTTCTCCATCTCTGCTACTTTTTCCTGTGTCTGCTGCTTTTAGTCCTCCATTTATAGAGGACTCTAGTAAGAGGATTAAGACCCACCCTGGACCATGCAATCTAAACAGAAGCCATTAACAGAAGTAATTTAATCAAGAGTTCCCACCTACTGTAGGTATACACGCACAGGAGTGGATTAGCTCTAAGGACATGATCTTTTCTGGGATCCACAAAAAGCTTCAAACTGTCACATATGACAATTTTGGAGTCTACCTTGAATTATTTTTCTTTATCCAGACTGTTCTTTCCTGTTTCTGCTGAATAGACACTTTTATATTACTTCTTCCTGTTTCTGGTAAGTGTCACTACTGTGAACAATTTTGCCACTTCAAGTGTTCCATTTTAATGTTTCTGTGTTGTTGCTATATTTGTATACTTCATCAGAAAACACATCCATTTGACAGGACACATTTTCATAGCTGTCTTTATTGGTTGTTACAGTTGTCATTGTTATATTGGTCACTGTAGGACAAATCAAGGGCCAAAAACCAAAGCAGAAATTCAGTAACATTTTTAAAATAAATCAATACATATCTCTAAACTTTATTCCTCATACAGGCACTCATATATTTATTGTCTATGGCAGCTGCAGTGGCAGAGTTGAGTAGTTGTCACAGAGACCTAAAACAACTGTTATCTGCCCCTTTACAGAAAAAGTTGGTTCTGCATAACGAAATCTCCTTATTAACAAAACACTTGATAACATTCTAGCATCTCAAATTTCAAATTGATGTTTTTTCTCACCATAGCACATACCACACACTGCCACACAATTTAATTTATAAATATGCTCTTATTCCATGCTTGGCTATTTACATGTTTAGCAATACTCTTTAAAATTTTCTTTTTCAGATTCATTAGTTTGGTTATATGGCATTATAATACTTCTATTGTCATAGTCACATAACTTAATTATTCCATCTCACTTAGAGATTATCTTAGCACAAGTGACCTAGAAAATAAATTCTATGCCAAAAAATAATAATAACTTATATTTGAATGCTTTATTAAGAGTGCAATCACAGGGAAGCAGGAATGAGAGAAAAAGGGAAATGAGACAAAGTTGGGAGAAAAGCAAATAAAAAAGGATGCATTGCCAATGTGGTCATGGCTTTATAACAAAAGTGGCTGATTTCTCAATTTCACATAATTATCTTCAGGTTAAGCAGGAACTAATGCAGCTCCAAGCATTCTCAGAGTAGAGGGAAAGAGGGAATAAAAAGGAAGAATTTACTCTCTGGTTCCTATCTTCTCTCAACTCAATTCAACCACAAGGGATCAACTCCCATGTACATCCAGTTCCTCCTTATGGCTTTTCACAGAAACCACAATAAAAGAGATCTCAGGACAGCAGCAGTAGCAAACTGTAGATCTGAGCCAAATGAATAAACATATGGCAGATTTATTTAGTCATAAAGTTAAGCTAATTTTCTTGAGCAATCAGAAAAATGAGTGAAGTTATCATATAATTCTTAAGGTTAAAACTATATCAGGATACATAGTAGTGGAAAAAAATGTCAAAATTGCCCCTCATAGAATGTAATATTACGTGTCTTGAAGCCAAGACCTGTATATATGTCTAGAAATGAACTTCTTGTAAATAATGCAATGTCTAAAGAGTTAGGCAGAAAATGAAGTTCAACTGACACTCAGCTTCAAATGAGGTTTCCGATACCAGCAAGCATTAATATAAATAGAAGTCTATGAACTTGGCTATTTCAATTTGACCATTTTGGGGGGACTTATTTTTTAGCTAATGTATTCATATGTTCTTTCTGATATAATGTTATATCCAGAAATAAATATATAACTGTTACAAAGAGAATTTAATTTCTTTGAAAATAGTTTTAATCACATAAACATTAATGAAGATGTGGATTTTATCAAATACAAAAAAAATCAGTCCATTTCTTTTAAAACATCAAGTTCATAGGCCATCATGGACATCATTGTTCTGATAGTGGACAGATAAATAAATAAATAATTCAGAATTAGAATATAAAGTTGTCTCCATGTAAATCTGATAATGTTTAATTTAAAAATAAGCTGTTTTACAAACCTGCTGGGGAAGTCACAAACAGGTCTAGCAGTCATCTCCCAGCCTTCCCCTACTCCTCTCCTTTTTCCTCTTACTTAATTGTGTGCAGAAGTTACAATGTTTCCATTCTTCAGCCTGGGGAAGACTTTAGGTCTAATAGAATAGCTTTACTGTACCTTGAACCTGATGCTGGGAAAAAGCAATGTCAGCTACTTATTATGAAGGGAACTCTGCACCAAGTTTACCTGATACATCCTTTTTGCTCAGTGGCAGCTCTCAGCTGGCTGCACAAGTGTCCCTCCTCTCCCATGCAAAACGAGGTGTGCAGAGCAGAAACTGACATCCACTGCCCCTCACCTGAGCAGGTGGCTTCTCCTGGGGAAGGGTTAAGGGATCTCTTCCCTGTTCTTTTGTACTTTTGGTTCTGTGTAAATAAAAAAGAAGTCATTTGCTCAAAGGCTTTGCTGTGCCTGAGTTTGTGTTCCCAGGATGCATCATGTAGCAACTCGTTTCACAGATTTTGGTGCCACAAACAGGGTACCCAGGGATGTATGGATTGGGTTGATTTTTGGACATTCTTTTCATTGCTCTTATGTTCCTTTCATACAAGAGCATCTCGAGCAACACAGGACTCATGACTGTATGGGTTGAACTGAAGGATCATACCCACCCTACCAGCCCAGGATGAGGTACTGACCTGGGACTAGGGGCCTAGGGTATGCTTTCTTCATCAGGCAAAGGGTGGTGATAAATGGGACTTTGAAAATCCCATGAATGCCAGGGAGTTGGCTAGATGGTTCTATGCTAAGATCAATGAAGTAAGGGCTTCCACTCTCTGGCATACACTGTCCTGACTCATGACCTCTTATTTCTTTTCTCATTCTAGAACCAATCATATCCACACTCAGGCCACCCAGAGATCTTGGGGTAACTGTGAGGCTGGTCATTATTTAGGAAACTTTTAGAACTGAAGATGGAGATCCAGAGGTGAAAAGGAAAGTATGAACTTTCATGGAGAAGGAGATATGGGATATGAAAGATAGATATGAAGCCTCAAAAAGATCTCCTCTCATTATTGTCCTAATTTTACCATGAGGGTGCCACAACTATCCCGATCAATCAGGCTGAATGGAGAAGTCTTGGCCACCTCATGTCCAACACCTTCCTCAAGAAACCTTTACTCAGTTAGAGTTAAGGGAGGAGGAGGCAAGTGGTGGGGAAAGAGTGGCTAACAATTTAGCTGCAGACACCCCATGACCATAGCCTCTGTTTGACTGGATCCTTCAGAGGTCAGCTAAGCTTATCATAGTCTGAGTAACCTCCCCTGAATTCCATTAAACCTTGGAGTAACAAGGAGAAAGCAGTGGTCACACTGTGACAACTGGGTGTTGGTGCATGGATATTGCACCCAGGGCAGAGGGATTTAGTACCTCACCAAATTTGCATTTCACTGGGGGACATTGATGATTTTACTAGAACGTGATCTTCTGAATGG
This sequence comes from Dasypus novemcinctus, assembly GCF_030445035.2. NCBI lineage: Eukaryota > Metazoa > Chordata > Mammalia > Cingulata > Dasypodidae > Dasypus > Dasypus novemcinctus. The sequence goes on from NC_080676.1 coordinate 143,565,530, forward strand.
GGCGACAAATGGTTCTCCTCCTCATGACCTACAAGAAAGGTCAGTGTCCATCCCTTCCTCTCAGGGCTTACCTACACACCAAACTACTTTCTTGTGGCTACTAAAGCAAAGGGTCCCAAAGGATTCCAGAGATGGGTACCCAATGGAGAACTTTGGGGAAAATATGGCTGGTTATAGGCTACTAGTATTTTAATGCAGAAATTCTCCCTCTGATACCCAGGTTCCAGGCATTATGACTCTCATGGAAGATAATATGGCCTTCACCAGCATTTGGTATAGGGTCATTAATGGTCAAACACCATTTTCTCCATCATTGGTCCAGGATCAATTTACATTCCAGTAACAAAGCCTACAGAACTCCTTCACTTTACTACCTCAGGGGTATTTAAAATACCCCACTATTTGCCACCTGTGAGTAGGACATGACTTTGAGAGTTTGGCTGGAGTATAAACCCTGACAAGACCTGTAGGTCACCTTAAGTAACATGTAGGCTGGAGTCCAGCACCAGATCCATACTAACCCAGTATGGAATAAATTACTGTCCTTAAAGTCCTTAAAGTCACCTACCACCAAAAAGGATGCCCAGTGATTGCTTGGGCAATTTGTATAGTGGCACTAGGATATTCTTCATCTTGGTATTTTTATAACCAAGATGGATGAAAAACAGATACTTTACATAGGGGAACAGAGGAGGAACAGGCCTTGTAAGAGGTAAAAGCGGCATTTTAGCCACCTTGCTTCTAAGACCTTTAGAGTCTGGATCTCCAGATTCTGCCACTTGAACCCAAGCTGACTGTTCTCTTTGGCAGAAGGAGAAAGCAACAGGATTTCAGACTCCTGAGGTGTCTGGATGAAGATGTTCCTAGAGGCAACCCACAACATTTCTTCTTTGAGAGGCAACTTCTGGCATGATTTTGGGCCTTGGTGGAAACAGAAAGGATTATTGAGAGCTCCCAGGTCCTCCTGAAAACATACACCTTGATCATGTCCTGGTTCCTGGGTAATCAGTACATTTACCCAGGCAATGACAAACAACAGATTATCATCAAATGAAGTTATACTTTCAGGATTGTGCTCATCCAGGTCTCCAGAAGGTGACATACTTGCATGAGTGATTTTGGGGGGCTCCCACAACAACAATCCTGTTGTAACAGCAGATGAGGACTCTTCCTTCCCTGCATTGGCATGCTGGGGACCCCTTGTCAAGGATCCTCCAACGGATGCTCAAAGCTGATTCATTGATGGATCAGCCAAGCTGAAGCCTTCATGCATTCTTTGGGCAGCAGCCACTGTTTCCCTTACCTCAGGCAGATTAAAAATCACCTCTAGCACTGGAAAAAGTACCCAATGGGTTGTGTAACTGTGAGTGATCCTCTTAGCCCTTTAACACTCAGACCCAAGCACCAACATGTATCTGTTTAATGACTCAGGCTGTTGCCAATGGCTTAGCAGTCTAATCAAATTCATGGAGAAAGATGGCTGGAGAATCAAAGGCTTCCAAGTATGGAAAAGGGACCTTTAGAAACAAAAGGCACAACTTATGTTGATGAAAATGACAAGAGCCTGTAAAATAATGAATATGATTATAGTGATTTAAACAGTAAAGGATACACTAAGCTGCTTTTCAATCATGATGAGGCTGGAGAGCCTCCTGAGAGCCCTTGGAGGCATCCATGAAATAATTAAACTTCCCATGGTTTCTTCCACTGCTGGGTGGATTGACCACCGAAATGGACATGGAAATTTTAACATAATGAAATTATGGGCCCAGTAACACAGAATACCTTCTCATTGGACTGCTTCCCTCAGTTTATGCTCCCAAGCCAAACATGATTTGCCTGGGAGTCCATGATTCTGGATTAGCCTCTTTTGGCAGTTCATTATTGCCCTGCCTGGGAATAAACACCAATGAATACTTGATACATAATCTCTGAGCCACCTTGGCTGATGTTGATGAGTTCACAGCTGAGCCCTTCAGGCTTGGAAAAAATCATTGGATTTACTAGCCTGATGATCACTTGCTGGAGACTTCCTCCTAGTCCAACAAGGAGCTGTATGTGCTATTGTTAATACCTCTTGCTATATATGAGTTAATTCCTCAGAGGAAGTGGAAAATAGGAGGGGACTAAAATCCAAGCCCACTGGTGGCAAAATGTACAAACAGATTTTATGTAGGACTTCTTCAGATGCCTCCAGACAATTGGAGGACATGGATGTGATAATTATTCCAGGCAAGACTGATCATCCTGCTTTGAGTAATGGTATGCATAAGCAAAGCTCTATTAATGTACTGCAGCTGCTGGTTACAAACTTATACTTTCAACTTTGCTGAGCACCCCAGACAGTAGGTCCTACCTGTCTACTCCATTGTGTTGGAGGTGGAAGGTGGGTTTACCTTGTGGAAGCTAATTAGGAGGTGTAGGCTAATCTTTGTTGAGTGGCCAATGGGTGAGTTGTTGGGAAAGTCCCTTCTTGCTTGATTATGTGCAGACATTTCAATATATTTCCAGTCCACAGCCAGAGGATAACATTTGGTCTTTATGGAATTGCCTGACCATACCTTGAACTGGAAACTGGGAACAAGCAGTTCCGGCTGCTTATTAAGGCAGGAAATCTAAGCAAAGTTTGCCTGCCACATGATTTTCTCAGTGGCAGGACTTCTCCACCTAAGCTGTAAAAACACCCAGCTCTCAGAGAGTAGCACAGGTGTCCCTCTTCTCTGACGGGAAGTGGACATGCTGAACTGCAATCCATTGAACCTGACCCAAGTAGTTGGCCTCCCTGGGGGACTGGCTACATTAGGATCTTTTCTCTGCTCTTTTGGAGCATTTTTTCTGTGTATATAATAAAGCAGACATTTGCAGAAAGTCTTTGTTGTACTTGAGCCTGTCTTCCCATGATGCACCACGAAATCTTCACACTGACTTAACAAATTGTTGATGTGACAAATAATTACAATAATTATCTTCATTTAATTAGTTACTTACTATTTTAAGACTAACTAACATATAGCACAACATGATTATGTATCATTTATGTAATTCTGGACTTTGTTCCTTCAATGACAGATGCAAAAAGTATTGATGATTTCACTTATATGAAACACATAGAAGAAACAAACTTCATAGAGACAAATTATTTACAGGTTACAAGGGGCAGGGGGTAGGCAGGAAGAGAGAGTTACAGCTTAATGGGTGAAGAATTTCTGTTTTAGGTGATGAAAAATTAGGCGTAATGAATATCGGTGATGGTGACACAATATTTTGAATATAATTAATACAACTAAACTGTATAGTTGGATGTGACTAGAATGGGAAATATTGAGTTATAGGTTTGTTGCTACAATATGAAGTTTAAATTTAAAAAAAGCACAATGTTACAATTGACAAAAATTCTATTAAAATCTATGGATTTACTTATTGCAACTAGACTTGAACTTTATGGTTGCTGAAAGAACTGATCAAATAATGCCCTTGGCATCCAATGTTATAATAAAAAAATAAACATACTAATCATATGCTTTTTGACAAAGTTCTTGGTGGCAAGATCATAGAGGGTTCAGAATCAGATTTGTCTTGTACAAATAGAGGGAAATCTACCTTGTAGGAAAAGTGTGCATTTGAAAAACCTAAAAGAAAATAATACTCTGTCATTTTCAGGATATTGGCCCAATAGACTAGAAGCATTAAATTTATCACTCATGATGGATATTTCCTAGTGTCACCTCATAAACACACAAAAATTTTTAGTTTACATGAACATTTTAATTACCACCCCTTGCCCAATGGACAAGGAAAGACTTGATCTTAAATGCTAAATGAACATCACATTAGCTGAAAAT